>NC_030858.1:8690590-8692785 GCF_000208745.1 Theobroma cacao
ATATATTAATATATAATTTATGTAAGATTATAGTAAATTTCATTTAGATGATTATAATTATTAATGTAATAGGATAAAAATCATACATTTTATAAAAATCATATTGATAATTAATTATACAAATTTGGTTAATACATATCAATGTATAACCTATAAGTTGTGATCATTATATATGTATATAAAAAATTTAGTCATATCTGACTATTACTTATATTGAGTAATATTAAAAAAAAAACTTTTTGAACGAATATAAAATAAATCTAAAAGTACTGTTATTGTCAAGACTTGAACCTTTGCCCACATGTTAAAAGAGTTAAAAGATAATCATTTCTTCCACCAGCCCATACTTAAAACTTATCTCCCAAACTTAATCGGGTATTAAACCAAAATGAATATTAGTTGCCTTTGGCCTAATACGTCGTCGTTCTGCCAAAATTCGATCCCCTTAACCCTACTTCAAAACGACGTAGTTTTGATCTATAAAATCCTATATATAAAGTCACAAATTTTTCCCCAAACCTGACTTTTAAATTGCCATTTTCTCTCTCTACTCGCGACGTTGTCCCATTTCTCTAAAACCTTGTCCCCCTTCTCTAAAACCTTTGCCTGACTTCCACGGCGTTCCCAGTGTTGTCCCATTACCGGTGGCCTGACTCCGGTTCCGATGTTGTCCTAATTTAACAGCAATCGATCTCTCTCAATCGCCTTTGGTCCCGTCGTCCTGCTGCTATATTCTCCGATTTAAACCTTTGCCGTCATGACCCAAACACTCTTTGAATGAATTTGTCCCCGTCGCCTTAGTCCCCTTAGTGCTGCCTTACTCTCCATCCGATCCCTTCCACAAATCTAGCCTTAGGGGTTAATTTTGTATATCTTGTTTATTTGATTTTTATCAATATTTGTTTATCAATTGATGCACCCTAGGTATTTTTAATGATGTTATTGTGTTTTAATTATTTGATTTAAGGTTACAAGCCTAAACGTTTCATTGCTTTAATTTTAGTCAAAGGCTAAGGTCGGCTCTGGAAGCATAAAAGTAGTGTTCGGTTTGCTTCAAAACGAGATTGGGTTTTGGTCTAATTTTGCAGGTGACTAAGATGTATAAATAAGCAATTAAATGTTGGTATTTGAGAACTGACCACCCTTGTTTTAATTATTTGATTTGCTATTACGAGCCTAAATGTTTGACATATTTAAATGTTGGTATTTGACATATTATTTGATTTGCATTCAATTTAGTTAAAATTTTTATCAATAATTTATAAACATAAATAAATATGATGTTTATTATATTTTAATGCAATTTGAATCATCTAGCCAACTAGCCTAATATCTTATTAGCCGATTGGGATCAAAAGCAATTAACATATTTTACCTTAAGCCCAAATAAAATTAAGGCCCTAATTATAATTTCCACTTTAAGTCTTCTAATATAACGCTTGAATTTATAGCCCAATTTTAAATTTCAAAATAAAATTTTCATAACTGTATGAAATAATAGAAAAATTTGATATTTTTTAAAAATTGTAATAAATTGGAAACTACATGAGTTAATGATATTTAAAAGAAAGGGTAGACATCATGTATATATAATTTCAATTCAAACTTAATGTACGGTCACCAATTTTAAGATGCAAGTGTGAGTCTCTAATTAAAGCAATTTAATGTGCAAATAAATATAAACCATCTACCTAGGTTTTTTGATAATTCATGTATGCAATAATTTATACTATAAGGGCTACTTTGCATCTTACAATGTAATTTTGAATATATTTATATAAAAAACATATTGAAATGTAGGGTTTAACAAATTGTTTTGTTACCATCAATGCAATAATATGTTTGGTCTCACATTAAGATGTTTTAGTTCGACGCATATGGGAAAAAATTTGTTCCGATCGATTAAGAGACATGCTTTTAGAAGAAAGGCATAAAGCAATGATTGAAGCCAAAACTATCAACATTACAGAATGCAGAGGCATGTTGAGGGAATGGATCACAAATGAAATATGAGACACCCTGATCGATACAGTATGGGATACAGAAGAGTGGCAAAACAAATCGCGAAAAGTAAGGCAAAATCGTTTAACGCCAAAAGAAAGAAGCATTCCAAAGCACATTGACGGTTCAATTCCATTTGTGGTTCATGCAAAAAGGATGGTATGAATTAATATTACTCAGAATTAATTGTATTT
>NC_030858.1:8692828-8784857 GCF_000208745.1 Theobroma cacao
ATATATATATATATATATATATATATATATATATATATATATATCGATTATGAATGACTAAATATAATTGTTAATAAATTCAAGCAATTGAGCTGAAACGAGATGTTACCTTCTTGGAAGTGTTCAACCATACTCATAAGCGCTCAGGGGTCATGGTGATTTTATTGATAACAAGTCCAAGTCTACGAGTGTAAGTAAAAATTCATTAATTTTTACTGTTTCTTTTAAGTTGATGTTCTATTTCAATATTAATCATTAATTATGGTTTTTATGTAGGAAATGGACAATTCTATACTATCGCAGAAGTATGGCGATGATTCATCTTCTCAGCCAGAATTCGATCCGCATGCTTGGACTGAAGCAATTAGAGGGAAGGAGACTACACGCACTCACGTGTATGGGTTTGGCACTCATGTCCCTGCTACAGCTTTACTTACTGGAACACAATCTAATGTAGCAACATCTGAGTCTGCGTGTAGCCCTATCAACTCAAACTTTAACAGTCCCACAAATGCATTGGAAGAAAAAGTGAAAAATCTTGCACAAAACTTGAATAAGATACGTGAGGAAATACGTGGGAAAATACGTGAAGAAATGAGAAATGTGATGGCGAAAGGCATGAGTGAATTTATAACACGTATGGAAACCATGTTCATGAGTAATGCGCGTTCAACCCTTGGCGATGCGAGACCTTCAAGACTTGACAAGTAAGAAAAAAAAATTCCCTCACATGATGTATAATTTTCAATGCAAACAAAATTCCCTCACATGATGTATAATTTTCAGTGCCAACACTTGGATACTTTTTAATATAGTTATGTCTAATATTCATATGTATCAAACTATTTTATATATTGTTTCTTAAGGATAATTTCTAATTAGATGTTAGGACTTGAATCTCAATTTTGTAATGTGTATTGCTTTTATATATTTTACAGTTTGAATACGGAATTAAATTTAGTATCAAAATGAAAATTGGTAATTTTTTTTGAAAATTTATTATAAAAATAATAGATCAAAATATTTCCAACGGAAAATTCAGTTGGAAATATTTTTCCAACGAAAAATTATGTTGGAAATGTTAAATGTTTTTCTGTTGGAAATAAGATTTCCAACGAAAATTTCCGTTGGAAATAATTTTTCCAACGGAAAAAATTCCTACTACTTTTTTCGTTGGAAATTCTATTTCCAACAGGAATTGTTCCTACTGTTTTTTTTGTTGGAAATTTCCAATGGAATTAGTTTCCAACGGATTTAAAAAAAAAAAGGCAAAATTTCAAATTTTCAACGGATTTTTAACAGATTTTCCACAGATTTCCAACGGAAAGTATTACCCACAAGGCTTGTACCGACAGAATTTCCAACGAAATTTTTCATTGAAAATCCGTTGAAAATAAACATTTTCAATGGAAAAATGCCTATTTCCAACTGAAAATTCTGTTAGAAATAGCCAAATTTTTTGTAGTGAAACCAATTTTTTTCTTCAATTTATAATATCCACTTTTAAATTTTTCTTTCCTCATTTGCTCTCTTTTCCTTTAACCTCAATTTCCTCCAAACAATACGTAGGAAGTTTGTTATGCTATAATCTTCATAAAGTCATGAGTCTCATTTGGGGTTTGCAATAAGCATTAATTCAAAAATTAGGTACTATTATTCTAATCTTTTCATACTTTTTTACTTTAATTTTAGAGTTTATATTATATTATTATATTGTCTTTATTTTATGTGGTAGTTGATTTATTTGAATTAAAAATTTTGATTGTTGATTTTATATTAACCATTTGAAAAATGTAAAATAACTATAATAACTAAATAATTTTTGTACTTCATAATAGATATTTGAATATGTTAAATAGAAAATATGAATCTAGTTATTCAAAGTTTAAAAAAAAAAGAAAAAAGTTTAATACAATCTAAAAAAGAACACTTGATAAATATTTTACAAGTAATAAAAATAATGAATCAAAATTATTAACGAATCAGAAATTATTAAAGAAATATTAAAAAAACTTAATTATAAAATTTTACATTTCAAAAAATTTAAAGAATAAAATTTTAATAATTTTTTTTAATTTTAATAAAAAAATCTCATATGAATATTTTCTTTTAAACTTTTTAAGTTATTGACTCTGTAAAGAATTATACACGGAGAACCATTTGTCATGCTCTTAATTCAGCAAATATTAATTTTTTTTAAAAATGACTATTTATTGACAATTACCCTAGCACGTGGTGCGAGTCAATAAAGCAGATAGAAACCAAGGCCACGCTGGAACCGAAGGAATGGGAAGAAAACGCGACATCTGTTTTAAACCAAGTATTTCATCTTCTTTCTAGAAAGTCAAAAGAATAAAACTAGGGGAAAAACAAATTTGTTTATTTTGCTAGGAACACACCTTAGCTAACCAAACTTGTTTTTTTCATTAGAAAAACAAAGAATTTGATGTAATGTTAACCTTCCTCTAATGGTTGCCTTGCCTTCAAACTTTTTCTACCTCTTTTTTTCCTTTATTTAGAAGCCTTTCATTTAAAAAAAAAAAACTTTTAATGGACATTTGTAACTGTTCATCTTTCATCGTCAAACTTAGTCCCATTAGTTTTTCTTTTTTTTTTCTTTAAGAAAGTTACAAGTGAAAATGAAAGAACTGTTTTTTAATCTTTGAAATTTTTATTTATTCTATTATTCTTGAAGTTATAAAATTTGGTCAAACCTAATTTTAATAGAAAAAGAAAAAGAGAAGAATATGATGAAGTTAGTGACAAATAAAAAGAGAAAACCAAGAAAAAATTGTTGTGAGGGGGTTGGAGAAAGAAATTTTTTTTATAATATGTATTTTTTAACACTTATGAAAACCATAGCATTGTATCAAATAAGTTGTAAAAAATTTAGGGTAGGTAATATACTCTGACCTTTTGAGCTCTGACTATAATTCCACAAAGCTCCATTAGGATTTAAAATAGACAATCCGTCTTAAACGTGTAAATGGTGTTAACGGATAAATGTGAAATGTCTAAAATACCTTTCTTCTTTCTCTATTATTTTTCACTATTATCTTTTTTTTTTCAAGCCAGTTAACAATGCTTCCTTACCCCAGTTGATCATTTCATAGTCGAATTTGGCCTTTGAATGCCAAATTCGACCAAATCTCCCAGGGGGAGTGTGATATTGTGTTTTACGTACACTTGGTTAAGCTCAAGAGTTGCATTCATATGGCTTTCGATATTCAGACTTTTGTTTGCAAGTAGTGCTTCTAGCCTTTGTGTAACACATATGTAATAAAACAATTCAAAAGCTGACTTGTGATTGGCAATATTTTATGAACAAATACTTTTCCAAAAATGCAAACTGATGTTATAATTCATATATGATGCTAGAAAAGCTAAGATTGAAGTTGAGAGAAATTGTAACAAAGATTGTTTTAATGAAGAACCATGAAAAAGAGTTGTGAAGATGATTAGATGCTTCCTCCAATAGTGATTCTTCTCAAGAATAATTAAATACATTGGGAGAGATTGCAACAGATATTATTTTATTGAAAAATCGTGAAATAGAGTTTGCAAAGATGATTAGATACTTTCTCCAATAATAGCTATTCTCTATGGAACTTTATAGTTGGTTGCTCCTTTATTAACTTCATAGACTCATCAAAGTAATGTTATTCATATAAATGTTACACACCAACACCACATATTACTGTATATGGCCAAAAGGGAACCTTCAAATCTACATCAAGGAAGTTAACTTTTAACTTGATGTGAAGGAGATTAGTTCAACCCCTTAAATAAGGACGCATAAAAGTTGCGACCAATTTGTGAGTAATAAGTTATGGTTAAGAAGTAAGCGATAAAGCTTATGGCTAATAGCATAACATCATTATAACCAAATTATGAGTGATAAAGCTAATGGTTGAAATATGAGTAATGAATCATGGTCAAAGAATGAGCATAAAGCTTGTGACTAATAGAAAAAATATAATTTCTAGCTAAAATATAAGCGATAAAGTTTGTGGCTAAAATATGAGTGATAAGCTATAGTCAAAGAATGAGCGATAAGCTTGCAACCAATAGTATAATATAATTGCAGCAAAAGTATAAGCGATAAAGCCAGCGGCTGAAATATGAATGCTTTACTTTCCAAATGTCAAATTTCAATATATAAAGTAATGGAGAGTCAACGTCATAAAAGTATCATACATGAGCGAAAAACAGGTTGTTTCGGACCTTGTTGTTCCCAATTTGTGACTCTCTTGCTTACATCTTCTTGTGGAATATTTTACGCAAGTCTCTACATTCAAGAAGTGAATGACCAACTATTCTATGATAGTCAAAATATCTTGGGTTGGACTTCTTCTCTACTGTTGGCGATCAAGTAACATAGGGCAAGTACACCTGTCCATCCCTAATCCATTCATGAAAAAACACTTGCACTATATCTAGTGGAACTGAGAATGGTGGAGAAGAATCATTCTCCTTATATGGTTTTCTCCTTGTATCATCTTTTTTAGTGTAAATTTGATTGTAAAGGACTTTTTCTTTCTTTGCCTTTTCTTTGAATGGTGTTACGTTTAAATCAATTTCGTGTGCTAGAATATCAAGTGCACACATCCCTTAACACTTTCAACTGAGTTTGAGAAGAAAAACAATGAAAAAGGACTTTGAAAAATGCATTCTGGTCTAAATCTATCAATACATGTTCTCCATGTATCAATACATTTGGACAAGTATCGATAGATTTTGAAATCTATCGATACATGTTCTTGAGAAAAGTGAAAATTCAAAAAGTCAAACTCAATCTATCGTGATAGGAATGCAATAGAATGCTCACTGTCTCAAAAGTATTGATACATTTTACAAATGTATTGATACATTTTCAATAGAATGTTCACTATCTTAAAAGTATCTTATACTTGCAAATGTATCGATAAATTTTAAACAGAATGTCAAAACCCTTGCAAGCAAGTTCAAATGTGTCGATAAATGTACAAATTTATCGAAACATCATAATGGGAATTCAAAAATAAAAGAGGTAATGTATAATGTATCGATACAATATGATTTTTAGAGTATTGAATGAAGAGAAGAATGACTATTTTCACATTTAATGAACCTCCAACTACCCCTGAAACTTCAACAACTATAAATACAAGCTTTCTCAACATTTATGAAGATTGGAAGACTTTGAAACACAACTCAAAAAAGAAGAATTTAGCAAAAATGATTCAAGACCCTTTGTACTCTTCTTCTAATCCTTAAAGTCTTCTAGTGTAGCATTTATTGAGCTATCATTCCTTCACCAAATATTGTACATAATTTGTTATTCAGCCTTTAAGAAGTATACCAACTATATATATTTACTTTTTTCTCATTGTACTTACTTAAGTGGTTATATCTTAACCAATATAAAAGGTAGAGTGTAATAACCATTTCCCTCGTCCAAGCATGTTGTGAGTGTCGTGGTAGGTCGAAGAGAATAGGTAGAGAATTAGAGAATACAAGATAATTAAAGAGAAAAACTCTGTGTGGGAATGTTATAACTTTGGAAAAGAGTCAAGATCTCTCAAATGAATTATGAAGGTTCCATATATAGTACTAGAAGTGGTGGTTACTCAAAAATAGGCTTTAATGCGTGTAATAAATGACACTATTATGAAGACCTTTAATGTGAGTAACTGTTATTGTAACCCATTATGTGGATATTAAAATGGTGATTTTATTGCATATATTGAGTAACAGTTAGAAACTTATTATGTGATCGCTGAAGTTATTGGGTGTAATAAGACTTATTCTTGAGTAAAAAGTAATAGAGAAAAGGTATACAAGAATAAGTTAAGAGAAAAAAGTGCACGTGAACATGTACAAGAGAATAAGGTAAAATGAGGAAACACTTGTACTTTAGGAAAAAAATAAAGAAAATAGGTAGAGAATTAGAGAGAGAAGTTAAAAAGAAAAGCTTTGTGTGAGAATGTTACAACTCTAAAAAAGAGTCAAGATCTCTCAAATGAATTGTAAAGATTCTATATATAATACCAGAAGTGACGGTTATTCAAGAATAGGTTTTAATGTGCGTAATAAATGACATTATTAGGGAGAGCTTTAATATGAGTAACCGTCACTGTAACCAATTATGTGGATATTAAAATGGTGATTTTATTACATATAATGATTAGCAATTATAAACTCATTATGTGAACATTGAAGTAATTGCATGTAATAAGACTTGTTCTCGAGTGAAAAGTAATAAATAAGTAGTATACGTGAAAAGTTATATGAGAACAAGTTTAAAGAAAAAGGTGTACATGAACAAGTACAAAAGAATAAGATAAAAAAAAAAAAAACACTTGTACTTCGAGAAAAAGTTAAGAGAATAAATAGAGAATTAGATAATAGAAGAGAAGTTAGAAAAAGAAACTCTGTGTGAGAATAGTTATAGCTCTGAAAAAGAGTCAAGATCTTTCAAAAGAATTGTGAAGGTTTTATATATAGTACCAGAAGTGTTGGTTACTCAATAATAAGCTTTAATGCATGCAATGAATGACGTTATTATGAAAAGCTTAATGTGAGTAACCGTTACTGTAACCCATATAATGAGTAACTGATGAAATTCATCCGTCAATAAACTTGGTACCATCTTACAATATTACGTGCCATTGTATTGTCGATGGAATCTATTCTGTCGGTATTCCATTGTTGTGCAGTCAATAATACTTAGCACATAACTCCGTCAATATTTCGTCAGCTTTTCATTGGAAATTATCGACGGATTTTATCGATGGAAATAATTCCACTGGTAAAGCTTTATTTTTTTGTAGTGCGTGGCATCTATTATGCCTCGGGTTTAGGGTGTGATAATGAAGTAGTCCTTCACTTGCTCTAGTTATGCTGCGTGAAGTAGTGCTTTACATGTTCTAGTTGTTCTCATTATTTTCTGTACAACATTATGCTTAATACAACTCTAAAGAAAATAGGTAGTGATCAAAATCAGCTATCTAAACTAGTTAAAAACGAAGTGATAGGAAATCTCAAGCTACTAATTTAGATTATAGTCTATTTGATTAGCTTTAGATTATAGTTTGTGTGATTTTTTTATTAATTAGATTATTACTAGTAGATTTGTGCATTTAGATAATGTAATTTCTCAACCTCAACATTTTGAACATGGTGGATACTGCATGTGTTGAAATTCTCTGAAAAAGTATCTTGATTAAGGTAGCAGAGTAGATCATTTACTACTTTGGAAGCTTTATGGAGGTAAAAAAGAAGAAGCTTCTTTTAGGTTGGATAACGGGTAGCCTAACCTAGCTATAACTATATTTAAAGGAAGCCCCAAAGGGCTGTTGGCTTGACATTTGGCAAGGTTATCGACTTAAAGTGTAGTTGGGTTTTTGGGGTGTGGTCTTGAGGTTTGATGGGGCTGGGTTTGAGATTGAGTTTTTGGGGCATGGGCTTAAGGTCTGATAGGGCTAGTTTGGGCTTGATACTTCACAAGGTTCTTGGCTTGACATGTGGTTGGGTTTTTGAGACGTGGGCTTGAGGTTTGATGGGGCTAGGTTCATGGTTGGATTTTTAAGGCATGAGTTTAAGGTTTGACGAGACTGGATTTAGATTAGATTTTTTTTTCTCTCACTATGATGTTCTAAATTTTTCTTTGACTTTTTTTATGTTGTTATATATAAAAATTCTATTATTTATTACTTCATATCATTTTTTAGTGTTAAATATAACTAATGCAAAGTGGTGCAATCTTTTAGCTAAATATAAGGTTTTGAGAGAGATAGAGTTACTACATATTCTACTGTAAGCTTAGAGATTTTTTTCAAGATTTTATTTTTTCGTAACTGATTATAGGTGTGTTTTTGTATAAAAGCTCCGTCACAAATACTATCATGACCGCTACAACAATTATATATTTTGTAAAATAACATTTTGTACATATATAATAACTATTGCATATCTATTTCACAAAGTATTCTCAACTCAATTAAAAAAAAATTTCTGTTCCAAGCGCATCACACAGACAGTAGACTAGTATATACTGAAGCAAAGCCCACATAAATATCTCTTAATCTAGAAAGTAAGACTTGAAGGTTGTCTATCTAAAATATATACTATATATAAAATCCTCCTTTGCACAGAAAAAGAAGAATTTGAGTTTGACATTTTATGATTAAATTCTTTTAACTTTGACATTGTATTAAATTTATTATTGATCAAAATCTTCAAACGAAACACTTTTTAAATATTTTAAATTAATAAAAAGTTTATAATAAAATAATAAAGATTTCAAAGTAAATGGAATGAAGGCAGTATTTATGATATGAAAGTTTGGCCTGCATACATGTGAGCTTATCTCAATTCTTCAGTGACAAAAGAGTCAGGACCGTTTAGTTGAACTAAAACTTAATATTGTCGCGTGAGAGCCGGCAATATTGACATTTAGTGAAAAAGGCTAATCCGGGCAACCACTGCGTCCATCTTTAAATTATATCCAAAAGATTGATTCAATTCAAGCCAAAAGGAAAATCCGAAACCAATAATGGAAAAGAAAAAGTTGCATTGAGCCCATTAATGGACCAATACTTAGCTTCCATTGACAAACAAATGGATGCATGGTGTCACCATATTCGTGGGCGCATATCTTGGAATAAAGCTCTGTAGTAAATGGCTTGATCGAAGTACAATCAGATCTAGCATGCATGCAGTATTCGTATTCTTTATCTTAAATAATCAAAAGAGAACAACTTGATCACGTTCACGAGATATATTATTTTGATTTTTCTTCTTGTTATCTATAACTGTCATCACTAAATGTGGCTTCAATCAAGCCTTGGTATTTGTTGACCAATTGTTTTCACAAGAAAAGTCGGAATTTATTAATAAGTCCGCAAGAAGCAGGTAAAAAGAATCGATGCCAAGTACGTGCTCCGTGACACCAATCTGTGTGTATATTTCTCCTTACATCACTCTCTTATTTTGTGTAGAATGGGAACTGCATCTTTATAATCGAAATCAGATTGGAAAAAAATTCAAATATTTCTAGAAAGATCATGTTGACAAATACATACGTTTTAATGCATATATTAATAGGACCAAAAAAGCCAAATCGAACGCTTTGACTTTAGATGGATGGGTTTCTAGAACCAAAAGAATTTGATCCAAGCTTCATGAAACAGGTACTGAGGGGTACCGGAGTCTTCATAATTCAGACCCTGCCACAGAAAATTACAATATACACTTGAGTTTCAAAGCAATTCAGTTTCCATTCACAGGATTGCCTTTTATATAGTGTGGAATTACCTGATGACTCAATTAGATCTATATATGTTCAAGAAGAAAAGCATGACATGTTTTCTACATATAGGACCTGAAGATATATATATACATACATATATCTATATATATGTGCCTACTCCATACTAGCCTTTAGTTCATGAAACATGTATAGAACAGATTCTCCATCAATATTTTTCTTCAGATTCTACGCTTTTCGCAGAACTTGAACAAAATTAATGCATTTACTCAAGTCCTTTTGAGAGATACCGTAGCTATTCGTAATTGTGGATCGTGAAGTTTTAGTGTGACTATATATGTATATATTATGTAATCATCCGTTTGTTTATATCAAACTCGAGAGAGAAAGCAAAGGATTTTGACGTTTTTTTCTTACTGTTGGAATTCAATGTTAACGGATGCTGCAGACGGATTTGCAATGGCCCCAAATGCAGTTGTAGAAAGAACTATTGTAGCACCATTGCTGGAAGGCCTAGAAACTGATGTCTCTGCTCGATCAACAATCCTTACTTGAATCGTTTGCCCAGGCTTGCAAGTTCTTGGGGTAGCCGCACTGATGCACCTTACTAAGTATTGCCGCCCACAGGAAGCACCGTTGTCCCATATGCCTTCCCCGGCCGCTGCGAACAAGTTGCTAGAAGGAAACTGGGAGGCATCGTTCCCGAAGCAGGCGGTGGCTGCACCGTGACCCGACAAAATATGTCATGTACGGATTTAGTTACATAATTACTGAACTACAGCCGGTAACAGTTGATCTGATATTAATATGGTAACCACTTACGAATATATGGCGGGCTGTAATGGGCAGCGGCACCTACGTCACCATAAGACAGATGGAAGAGCGTTGTTAGGAGGAGGATGATGAACGGCCATGGCTGCTGCTTTGACATTTCTCCAGCCTCTTTGAACTATTCGTACGTGGTTTTTTAAAATGCACACGTTATAGACGTTATACAGTCCTTAAGTTGTAGCCAGGAGTATAAATAAGCATTAGGTTGGACCTACTTTATTGCCCTTAATTTTTTAATGTAAAATGCCCATTCGTTACATCATAAATAGATAGATGGGACTTTGCTATAAATAAATAACGTACCGATGAAGGGAGGCTTTGACCTTTTTCTGTCAAAAATAATAAAAAGTAAAATATGAAAATCAAAAAACAAAAGTAAAAGTATAATAAATGTATTGCAAAATAAAAAATTTGAACATAAATAATTAATACTGCAGGCCTTTGTAAACTAAAATATTTGTGGAATCAAATAGCAAAAACAAAAAGCAAAAGAATGGTAAATGCAATTGTGAAATAGAGAACCCGAATATAAATAATTAATACTATAGGTCTAAGAAAAATAAAATATTTATGGAATTAAATGGAAGAAAGTTATATAATAGTTTTATTTATTTATCTTTTAGTTTAAGCAATATCGGATTATGTGTACAATGAATAAATAGTCTTCTTCGGTTTCAAAAATTTCAAC
The DNA here is from genome assembly GCF_000208745.1 of Theobroma cacao. Taxonomy (NCBI): domain Eukaryota; kingdom Viridiplantae; phylum Streptophyta; class Magnoliopsida; order Malvales; family Malvaceae; genus Theobroma; species Theobroma cacao. Next base: position 8,703,598 of record NC_030858.1, read on the forward strand.
TCGCTCATCTTAGTATTCAAACCCTTAACCTCCGTCCAACATTCAAGTCTTATATGCATAGCCTGCATTAAATGGGCTTTCATATATAAAAAAATTATAAAATTTTAGTGGAAAAAATTAAAAATCAAAACTACAATTTTAATGTAATTTTAATAAATCGGATCATATTTATAAAAATTTAATTACTTTTAATCATATTTATTATCCAAACATTCCATTTGGTTATTACTTTTGTTTCCAAATTAGAAAAGGCAAATTTGAGAATAATACCAAACATATCTTCAAGTAAATAAGCAAAAATACTAGTTGGAAAGCTATCAAACACATATAAGCCCAATGATAAATTATCATAGTGTGTTATCATCCAATCATCACATTGATTAGTTTTACGATGTACGTAAAGTGATAAAACACTCCCAATTCTTCTTAAAAAGTTCTCAATATACTACTATAAAAGTCCAAATCTCATATCAAACTTGAAATTTTATGAATCACCAAAAAGAAATCAAATTCTACTAAAACTCTTTTGTACCCTCTACTCCAACATAATTCTAATCCCTGATGCTTTACAACATTGTTTTAAAAAGTAATAGTGGGATTCATTGGAAATAATCAAAATGAACATAGTCTTGCATTAATTACTTCAAATGGAATTTGGAAAATGCTCAACATGATAATGGGATCTGGAAAATATTGATAATGTGTATTTGGACATTTTAGTTATAGAGAAATAGGCAGATATGGGCTGGAGATCCCCACATTTAGCCATGTAGTACTTAGGGCTTTTTAATATTTGATGTATTTCATTCTCTTGTAAATAAGTCCAGTGCTCTTACTAGTTTGGCATTTAGTAATAAAATTATATATTTTTCAAAAAAAAGTAATTAATAAATAATTCAAGAAAAATTAAATAATAAAAAGGTATAATATTCAAATAAACTCTTAAACTATTTAAGAAAATTCAAATAAGTACTAATTCTTTTATGTCATTTAATCAAGCTTCTATACTTTTATTTTAAATCAAATAAGTTTTTATAATTAAAGATTGACTAATTGCTATTAATCAAAATACATTTATCATTTTATATTCACATAACGCTGGCATTGATATAGAAAGTAAAAAATACTATATGATTGTATTTTCATATTAAATTAATATATCACGTCATCATCAATTATATATGATATGTCAGTATGCCATACAATGATTAATCATGATATATTAATATGTTCTGTCAATGTCACGCAATATAAAATGATAAAATAGTATTTTAACTAAATCAATCATTAATTATAAAAATTTATTTGATTTAAAATAAAAATATAAGGACTTATTTAGTTCAAAATAAAAATACAAGAGTTTAATTGAATGAAACAAAAATATGAAAATTTATTTAAATTTTTTTAAATAATTTAAAAACTTTTTAAAATACTGTATCTAACAAAAATAAGTATCAGTAAAAATAGCAGTGATATCAGCCTCCTAAAGAAAAGTAAACAAGTCCTATGTTTTGGCAAAAAAAAAAAAAACAAGTATGAAGTAACCAAATTGATGTTAGATTCGTGGAGAGTTCATATTTGACATTCTCTGATATTTACTCATGATTTGTGCTTTTCCTTAGTACAAAACTAATAATAATAATAACAATACTAGTAAGTATTCGTATTAAATTATAAAGGATACTTTTAATCTTTATCAGTCGGTACTAGTTTGGGTCAATATTCAGGCGCCGGCGGTCAATGGATTAATGCATAGAGTTAGCTGTCACCAAATTGGCAAATCCTCGACCAATTGTCGCTGCCGCCTGCACGTTAACGTCAAAGCACCACACTTGCCGTCTTCAATTTAGCCGGTTGTCGTACGTTGAAGTTGAAGTTGCGGATTTATATTTTTACTTTAAAGTAGTGTTTAATATGAGAGAATTGAGAACATATTTTTTATAATATGTTCAATTAAATTATATTGTAATGTTTGTTTTATAATAGGCAACTGCAAAGTAAGATTACAATACAATCACATTATAGCCCCCAATCAATACAATCATATTACATTACACTCTGTAATGTTATTAAAGATATTTTTACCCTTTAACTTTATTAATTTGTTAAAAATATTTTGTAATGTTATAATTAAAATAAAAAATATTAAAATAAAATATATAATATAAGAATTAGAAATTAAAATAAAATATAATATAAGAAATTAAAATTTATATAATATAGGTAAAAGAAATTAAAATAAATATATAATATAAAAAATTATATTAAAAATGAAAATAAAATATATAATATTATAATAAAAAATAAAAATAAAATATATGACATTAAAAATATATTTAATAGATGATATTATATAAAAATTAACAATAGAAAATACAAGTATATTAAACTTGTATTTTAATAAATAAAAGTAATTTTAAAAATTAACATTATATTTCTAACAAAGCACTTGTAAACCAAACGTTAATATATTATCTTCTCTGTATTTTAATTATTATTTTATTTGTATACCAAACACTATAATGTTATTTTTCTTACAATCACATTACTTGCAATCACATTATTTATAATTACATTGTATTGTAAAGTACCAAATGCCACCTAAAAGTCTGTTAGGTAAATTTTTATAATAATGTGATAAATTTACTTTTATAAATTTTTTTTATAAATAAACTGTTTAGTATAATAATTTATATAAATTTTAATTTTGGTTAAAATTATCATAAAGATATTTAATAAATAAGAATATTTTTGATAGAGTAATATTGAGATTATTTATAACAGATGAGAATATTTTTTTAAAAAAAAAAATTCTCCTGAAGAGTTGACTTGTTTTTAAAAGAAAAGAAACATCCCTTAGCTTGAAGCTTTTTTTTTAGATTTTGTTTTTTTTTAAAAAAATAGATTTTTAAGAGTTTTTCAAAATTTTATTTGTTTGACTCTTACTTTTAAAATTAGATAAGTTTAAAAAAATCAAACCAAGCAAGTACTAAGAGACCTACTTAATACTCATCTCAAATGAAATAAGTAAAACTTTACTCCACTCAATTGTGTAATGTGCTCGTTTTATGAACTCTTTCATCTATAGTAAAGAAGGACCAACCTTGATCCAAGATATCTTATGGACTCTTACATTAATCAATATTTAAGTGAACTTTGATACCACTTATTATGAATCTACATTTTTAATTTAAAAAATATATTTATTAGATTTTTTATGTCAATATATTATCGTGCAATGCTGAGCTTTTGTAACTCTAGACATATTTTCCAAGCCAAATTTTTTATGTCAATGAAAGTCTTTTGCCAGATAAGTTAAAAACTTAATATGATATTTTGACATTAAAAAAATAAAGACATAATTTTCAAAAATATTTAAAATAGATCTCATCTTTTACTGATATTACATGAGATATGTGATAATAACATGTTCATAGTTCAGCAAAATTAATGGAAAAGCAAATGCTCAAACACCTACAATTTAATTCTTATATTTTTATACTTATATATTCTCTATTAACTTCAAATCCTACCTTGTTTATTGACGTTAAAAGTTAGAAACAAAAAACAAAAAAACTTCCCCAACTTAATTTGTTTTCGACACTTGGTACTTTCCTTTGAAACAAAAAGATAGAAGATGTTTTATGCAAAAGTTATTTATGTGGAGATCTAATTAAGTGTCACTTCTGATTAAGTTGTTAACATCACTGGTTAAATACTGTGATTGCATCTAAGAAATTAGATTCAAATTTCATTTATATCAACATAGAGAAATTGATGGAAGTACATGTAATTGATTTGACATAAGAATTAAAAGTTTCTCATCTAATTAAAATTACTTAAAATTTTCATAAACACGGTTAAATTGATAAAATGTGCTAATTTAAATAATCAAAATTTGCACAATCTATATATAAATATAAATATATATATATATATATATATATATATATATATATATATATATATTGGGACTTAAAAGAAGAAGATTTAAACTTTACGCTCTAAATAGAGAGATCATACACTAATCGATGAGTCAAACATTCAAGTGTTTGTACAACTTATATGTTTAATATAGTATTTGGCTTAATTTCACATAGAAATATATCCCAAAATCTTAGTTAGTGTAAATCATAGTTATGAAAAAAAGAAGATTCTAGTGGACCCTCAAGGAAAGATAAGATGAGAAAGTGAAGAACTTGGGCCAAGAATTTTTTTTGCTGAACATGGGCTAAGAAATCTTGCAGCCAAGGGATTGCAATACCTAATGAAGCACGACAAGAATCAAGGTTGACATGATCACATATATGGGTAATGTTATTTTACTTTGATTTTGATGCTCTAAAGTACATTTATCATGTACACTTGTTTAGACCCAAGATTTAAAATTGTTATTGTCAAGGACAATGGTAAAATTAAAATGAAAATATTAAAAAGATTAATCCAATTCTTAAATTAAGCTGAAAATATTAAATCATACCAAAATATGCAACCAGTCATACTCAGACTTAAGCCTTAATTACTGCAGAGGTAAACAATCTTAGTAATTCAGTCAATATGCCCTTGATTAAATTTCTTAATCTCAATAATCAACATGATTACCATTTCGGGCTTCTCAATATTTCTCTGGTCCGCTTCTCCTCAACGTTTCTTGCGTCTCATTCAGCAATTTTCTTAAAGACATTTAACCCGCTACTATTCTCACTATTTACAACACCAACACTCTTGCTTTATTTTATTTTTTATTTTAATCTTAATAATAATAATAATAATCATCATCACAATGATGTTTTCATCTTTGTTCCCTGCAACTGGGCTCCCTCGTTGTGAGTTTTTTGTTTCTTTTCTCTGGCAGTAACCAAATTATACTGAGTTGGGTCTTTGAGTCTCCCAATGGGTACTGCTCCAACTCAGTGCCCACCTGGAATCTCTGCAAATCTCCATGCCAAATTTGATAACAGAATTGAATTTTCATGCTCCAACTTCCCTTCTACGCTTAATATTTCAAAGCTTAACTGCCACCCCAATTCCAAGGTATGCAATGATCAATTTCTCTCAAAAATATGTTTGGCTTGTATATTCACTATCATTCTATTAAATGATTCTTTGTTTCCTGATTTTTCTGAGATTATGAATCGAACTTATGTGTAATATTGATTTTTTTTTTTTACATATCTATTACCGTTCACTAGAAGTTAATTAAAGGAAAACATTTTTTTTTTGGAATTATTTATCTATAGGTGAATTCGAGTAGTTTATCGCAAACTGTGGAGGATAATGAGAAATTTTTATTTTATAATCATATTTCTTTTGGATTTGCTTTTCATAAAAACGGAGCATTGAAATTGTATAATCTTGTTTTTATTATTCAATGTACCCGGAAAAGCGCATGAAAACAAGCTGTTTTTTGGTCAGAAATACTCAACTACATATACTGCTATGTAAATGTCAAGGAAACTTTAGCCAGTTTGGGCCAAGGAACCAGTTGTTTTGCTTGATTGATGGTTTTGGATCGTATTGCCCTGAGGGTATGTTTCATGTGGATGTGAATTTGCTAGATAGCAAAAGCCTTGGATTTGATTTCAGTAGTTTGATTGGGATGGTGATGTCTGATTTTTCGTGGTGCAGGGATTAGTGAATAGAATATGTTCTTTGCCTGATATTGATGATTTGTTTTGGGAGAAAGTCCCTACGCCTATACTCGATGTGGTTGAAAACCCTATGCATTTGAAAAACTTGACTATCAAGGTTTGAGTTCTGAGCCTTATAATTCTTACATATGCATATGCTTTAAGCACGCTTAGTTATAAATTGTCTCTGCAGGAACTGAAATTATTAGCGGATGAAATCCGTTCAGAATTGTCTTCGATAATGTCAAGAACTCAAAGATCCTTCAAGGCCAGTTTAGCTGCAGTGGAATTAACGGTTGCATTACACTATGTTTTCCATGCTCCAGTTGACAAGATACTGTGGGATGCTGGGGAACAAGTAACATCATATTTCATGCATTTTTCTTCCATGCCACTCTTTGCTTATGTTTCTATAAGGATGCCCCTACATCTCTCTCTGTTGATGTGCAAATGCTGATCCAATTCAAGGAAGCACAAAACATGGCAATGAATCTTGTGTATTTGCACCTCAATATTTTGATCCATGATCTGCAATTAGTTGTTATACTGATTTCTACTCTATTTTTGCAGACATATGCACATAAAATTCTTACAGGAAGGCGGTTCCTTATGCCTACTTTGAGACAAAAGAATGGTCTTTCTGGCTTTTCTTCCCAAACTGAGAGTGAATATGATCCATTTGGGGCTGGGCATGGATGCAATAGTATATCTGCCGGACTTGGTAGCATTTCTTGCCTTCTGTTTATCTATATTTTTACTTTAGAGAGAATCACCCACTTTAAGAACTTTTCTTTTGTTACTTAGATTTCTTATGCTTATAAAGTTTCTCTTAGTTTTGGTGCCTAATATTAAAATCTCTTCTCCTGCTGCAAATTGATTTGTCAATATTTAGTATGTGTACTTTTGGTTAAAATCCTATCCAAGGTTGCTCAGTTGCCGTTGTGTTTTACATTTTATTAGCTTCCATCGGCAGATTATCCTTTCTATTCAGAATCAAACTTGGAAATTGAGAATTCTGCTTCATGTTAGGTATGGCAGTTGCGCGAGATATTAAAGGCAAGCGAGAATGTGTAGTTACTGTGATCAGCAATGGCACAACTATGGCTGGTCAGGTCTATGAGGCCATGAGTAATGCTGGTTATTTGGACTCAAATCTGGTTGTGATCTTAAATGACAGCTGTCATTCTTTGCATCCAAAGATAGAAGAGGGCCCCAAGACATCTATAAACGCTCTATCCAGTACCCTTAGCAGGCTTCAATCAAGTAAATCCTTTCGCAAGTTTAGAGAAGCTGCTAAGGTAAATTTTATCTAGCTTTCCTTCCTACCTACTTGAGACTTGAGTAAACATCAAAAAGACCTCTTTTCTTGCTCTTCCTCCTCTTCATGTTCTTTCTCCCTTTTATTTATTTATTTTTTATTTTTAAAATTGTGTTGCCAAGGAGAACCATTTGTAAGTGAAAATTCAAAAGATGCATCTTATTTGAAGCTGTCTCTGCAAATGCAAGAGTATTTTGAATATTGTTGCCTAATATTTCAAGCTGTAACTGCCCTTGTCTTATTTTGTTCATACATTTTCGTGAAGCCCATGTGGACATACTCTATTCTATCACACTGATCAATTAACAGTCTGTATGCCTAGACTGGGAATGATGGAATCCAGAAATACAGTGAAAAATGCCTAGAAATTGAGAGTTATTTGGGGTAGTCTGGAAATAAGGGGATAATAAAGTAAGTGTTGGATTAATGGGGATATTTTGGGGTCCTTGGGCTACATATTGGTAACGAAAAGATTGTGCATGATTGGTGCTTAAAAAAAATATGAAGTTCCATTGACACAATTTCAAAAGGCAGTCTCAATGATTGGTTAATGCTGTAAAAGTGCTTTATTTCCATGAAACTGATACATCTTTGTTTCTCAGGTTGTTACCAAAAGAATTGGTAGGGGAATGCATGAACTGGCAGCCAAAGTTGATGAGTATGCACGTGGTATGATGGGTCCACTTGGATCAACTCTCTTTGAAGAGCTTGGGCTGTATTATATAGGTCCTGTTGATGGACACAACATAGAAGACCTGATATGTGTTCTACAAGAAGTCGCATCTCTGGATTCAATGGGTCCTGTCTTGGTTCATGTGATAACAGAGGAAAATCAAGGTTCAGAACATGACCAAAAGAGAGAGACAGAGGAGAAGCAGCAAGAAGGTGAACGTCCTTCTTTACATATCCCTCAATGTTTTTTGTTCCAAATATTATTATCAATTCCTCTGCAATAACCCTTAAGAGCCACAACTTTACTGAGTTATATTCTTGTTTGGCAGATGGAAAGTTTGGTTTTAACTACAATACATCTATTGCTGTATAGTTAATCTCTTTTTCTTTCTGGTTGGTTTATCATATACATATTGTCATTAGTCATACTCAAGGGCATTTTCAAAAGAGGCTACTTTCTGCTTTATAACAGAAGTCAGACTTTTGGGTTAATGCTCTGAGAAAAATGGTTTACTTACTCAGCTGCTCAGGATCTGAAAATGACTAATATTCGGTGATTTCTTTAGTTTGCAAACCTTTTTTTTTTACTTTTTCCTCAAGAAAAATGTATGAGAAACCCTTTTGGTCTCGTACACATTGCATGCTTTGTGCTAAACCACCTCCCACCACTTTTTCTTGGATTTTCTTGCAGGTTTAAGTCTAAATGGCACTCGTTCTTTCTCATACGGTGAACATTGCCGAACTTACAGTGATTGCTTGGTGGAGGCTTTGGTTTTGGAAGCAGAGAAAGACAAAGATATTGTAGTAGTTCATGCAGGAATGGAAATGGATTCATCACTTCAGTTGTTTCAAGAAAGATTTTCAGACAGGTTTTTCGATGTGGGAATGGCTGAGCAACATGCAGTTACATTTTCTGCTGGTTTGTCATGTGGAGGGTTAAAGCCATTTTGCATAATTCCCTCTACCTTCCTGCAGAGAGCTTATGATCAGGTTCTTTCTCTCTCTCTCTCTCTGTATTTGTATGTGTGTGTGTGTGTGTGTGTGTGTGTGTGTGTGTGTGTATGTCTGTGTCTGTGCACTGTGCACATGCATGCAGGAGTGTGCACAATGCATGTGCCAGTGTAGTGCTGCCTCTTTTACTTATGCTCTTATGCATGTGAAATTGAGAGTTCCTGTTGCAATGCAATAAGAGCTTGTTCTAGCATGCAATAGTAAATATGGATAACACATTCCACTGTGGATGAAAAATCTTGATGCTTCAGGTTGTCCATGATGTGGATCGGCAGAGGATCCCTGTGCGATTTGTCATTACAAGTGCTGGATTGGTCGGATCTGATGGTGCTTTGCAGTGTGGAGCATTTGATATAACTTTCATGTCATGTTTGCCAAACATGATTGTCATGGCACCATCTGATGAGGATGAGCTGATGCACATGGTTGCCACTGCTGCCCAGATTGATGATCGGCCAGTTTGCTTTCGGTATCCAAGGGGTGCCCTAGTCAGGACAGACTATCCTATATGTAGTGGAACTGCTCTTGAGGTTAACCTTTTTTCTTCTTCATATCTAATTTATTGGCTCATTATTTTTGTTTTTGTTGTTATTATTATCTGCTGATCTGATCTTAGCTTGTCACATTGTTCTTTTTTTTTAGTTCTATTACTTGGCAAAAGCTGTATCATGTGATGCCACTAGTAGTTGTTGAAAGCTTTGATTCTTTATATATATCCATCCATGCATTCTTCTTTTGAGCATATTTGCTAAATGGTGTGACATTTTATAAATGTCTGAATATATGCATGATCTAGATGGGTTCATTTCAAAATACTTTGGTGATAGAATTAAGTTCTTACGGCATCTACTCTTTTTATTTTTATTTTTATAAACCACTTCAAATTGTTACTATCCATGCTCTCTATCACAAAGTACATACACATTAAAATGTAGCTGTAATCAAATCTTCCAATTTTCTGAATGGATCTTCAATTTTTTTTTTTTGAAATCATACTACTATTTGTTTTGTTATTGTGTTTTTGCCTTAAACTCTAAGAATACTTTATAAATTGTAAGTTTTGACCTTTGATGATAAATTCCAATGCTAAAATTTTAATTATGCTGATGTCTCTTTTTTAAATTTTGACAATGAAGCAGATTGGCAAAGGAAAAGTTCTTGTTGAGGGCAAAGATGTTGCTTTACTTGGGTATGGGGCAATGGTTCAAAACTGTCTCAAAGCTCAGACCCTTCTTTCCAAGCTTGGCATTGATGTCACTGTTGCTGATGCAAGATTCTGCAAGCCTCTTGACATCAAGCTTCTCAGGCAGCTTTGCAATAGTCATGCCATTCTGATCACTGTGGAGGAAGGTTCTGTTGGGGGATTTGGTTCCCATGTTGCACAGTTCATTGCCCTTGATGGACAGCTTGATGGAAGACTTAAGGTAATATTATCATGTGCCCAAGATTATTCTTAAGAGTTTTTGCTTTTCAGACAATAAAAAAGGGAATATTCGTATGAAAAAATGAAAGAAGAAAGAAAGAGACATCAACGAAACTATTTATTGATCCATGCTAGCACCCACTTCCTTATGTTTTTTTGGATTTATGTAATCATAGTCATCCTTGTTTTTACCTGTCAATTATAGATGTATCTTGAGGGGTTGGGGTGGGATTGGGGGAGGGTGTGGAGGGAGGAGCCTGGAGGATATTCTGTTAAAATATTCCTTCATATTCTGATGATTTCCTGAATGAATTTCTACAGTGGCGACCAATTGTCTTGCCAGACAACTATATTGAGCATGCATCCCCCAAAGAACAGCTTGCTCTTGCAGGGCTAACTGGACATCACATTGCTGCGGCCACGTTAAGTCTTCTTGGACGGACCCGTGAAGCCCTACTGTTGATGTGCTAGAATGTTGTATAGTTTTTCCTTGTTAGGTTCTTGATGTACCCCGAGAAGGCTAAACAAAAGGCGGAACAACAGATTCTCTAGAACAGAAATAGGGTGAGGGTGAATTAATGATCTTTTTGTATTGATGGTTCCTGTAACTTGTACAGTTCTCTAATATGTTTATGTGATCATGTGAATATCTAATTTACATTAGTGTAGTACAGAATTATAAATGAATAGATGTCCTTACGCATATAACATGTGCTGCCTTCCCAAGGATAGGGAGAAATCTAAGTGATTAGAAGCTGAGATGTCCTTTCTACAAGTTTTAACTTCCAATCTTAACATCTTATCCAATAAAATCCCCTCTCATAACATCTTGATTTGTGGAAGGAAAAAAAGGACAGAGAAAGAGGGAAATTGAAGAGAAACGAAAGAAAAAAAAATAAAAATATATAAAGAAAATTAAGTGATTGGTAGATTAGATTAAAACAACCAAGGAAAATTAACAATAAAATAGACATGACATAAATTCATATAATGTAGCTATATGTTATAGACAAATCAAATTAATAATATCCCTTATGGTATGATATTTTTTTAGATAATATTTTAATTTCTTTTACAAATAAAATTTTGTGTAGTTTTCATATAATAGTGTTAAATTTTTACCAAAAAGACAATCAGACACTTACAATTTTAACACTAAAAAATAATAAAATTTTATATTTAAAAATTTTATTTTTTGGATTTGGATCTTAAATTCTCAAATTCTTCCTCTTGAATAATGTTTGAAAAACAATATTATTTTTTAAGATAAAATACCTTGACTTTTTAAGTTTTGACTATATTTCCACATTGATCCATTAATATTCAAAATAAAAAAATACATCTCAAATGTGTAAACAACGTTAATGAGAAAATATAAAATGTCTAAAATAACACTCTTCTTTTTCTAATTTTTTTCACTATTTTCCTTTTTTCTCTAGTTGAGCAATAACGTTCCCTTATGCTTATTGGCCAGCCAAGATTGAATTTGGTGTTTCAGCCGCAACAATTCCAGAGGTAGGGTGGAGAGATTTTCTTTTTGAATAGGAGAAAAAAATTAAAAAAATTAAAAATTATAATTTATATAGTATAGTAATTTTTAAAATTATTGAAAGATAAAATTATTCGATAAATATTGCTATATCATCAAAGTAATAGAAACATTAATGGTTGATTAATAGTTGAACTTATATGTAGGGCAAAAGATATTTTTTTATAATGGACTGTCTATTTCAAATACTAATAAACCCATTTAGAATTATAATCAAAACTTGAGTCAAGGTATTTTACTTTTTTTTTTTTTTTTACTTTTGAAAGAACTATGAGGTTCCTGTCTTATACTTGAAAAGAGTGATCTTGAGAGCTCTTTATCCAAAGATTCAATCTACACGAAAGGATTTAGCTTAACCAATATTAGGAGAGAGTATTGGTCAGTTTCGGTTGGTTTCGATTTTGGAAGAAATAAAAATCGACATAATTGATGGTAACTTTTTACCGACTGAAACTGACTTGTCTTAATGAAAAATCAATCAATCGAAACAGACTTCGGTTTCGGTCGGTTGAAAGTTGAGATGGGCTTTGACTGAAATAGCCCAAAGTTGATAAAAATTGAAAAGTTTGTGTTGAGGTTGCACTTAAAGTTGTGTCAAACCCATATTTTAAATGAAATCAAGTCGATGTTATTTAAATAAGCAGTTCAACCCATATAATTTATTTTTAATTATATAAGTAAACATTACATAATTTTTTTAATAAAAAACAATAAACATCATATTATTTATTTATAAGAATGCAAAAACAATAATATATTTTTTAAAAAATATATATTAAATTGGCTAACAAAAATATTAAATAAAATGGAAAAGATGAGAGACGAAACATTTTCATAAATTGTACATAATTTGCAATGCAATTTAGTAAGTTATGCAATGCAATTAATCTAACTGCGAGAAGTACAACATAAATTAATAAATTATACATACTACAAATCCATAGATAGTAGGTACACAATATAGATTACTAAATTTCAAAACATAGATTTGATGGACCTTGGACCTCTAACTCTAATTTATCGATTTTTTAAAACATGTTCCTAAAAATGTTAAAATATAAAATAATTAGTATATATAATTGTATTAAGATAATCTAAATAAATTATAAATGTAAATATATATAACACTTACTGATAATATTACTTGAAAAGTGAAAATAGTCTATAGGAATAACACTTTACTCAGAGTCAAACGTAGACTTAGCCTTAGTCTCACATATGGGCTCCAATGTAATCTTTAATAAATCTAAAAAATAAACTAACAAATATGGTAAAATCTTTAAATAAAGAGCTAAAGAAACAAAGAAATAAATTGCGAAAAAGAAATGATACTATATAAGATGATACTATATCATGATAGATTAAACAAAGAAGTAAAGAAATAAAGAAATAATTACCGAAATCAAGTTATCGATCTCGTTAAAATCATCCTTAATCTACTCTGGATCACATGTGCTTTTCCATTCAGCCAATCTTGAGTACAATTAAGTGCTTGCATGACCTTAGAAGTCCAAGAACTCTGTATGCATCAAGCACACGTCCACGGTACTAAAAGCGGATTCTAAAGCAACTGTTGATACGAGAACCATCAATACATAACGAGCAATAACGGTAAGTATAAACAACCTATGCTGATTGAGTTTCCACCACATGAGAACATCAAAGTCAGTATGTTCATCATCATCCACTGGTTCAGATAAATATTTATCCAATTTCGATTTTGATCCTCTAAGCCACTATTTAACCGACGCCTCTTAAAAGCACCTAATTTTTTCTTAGTATTTATTGGGTCCTTGCCACTCGAAACAACAACACTGTCATGCCCACCTTCACCACTAGTGGCTTGGCTCATTAACATTTGAAACTCTTGACCACTTTCACCAACATAAGATTAATGTTGAGGTTGCAACATATTCTTATAATATTGAAACAACAAATCCATTGTTCTTTTCACCAAATAAAACATCAACAAAGCTTGCTTGATTAGAATACATATCTTGCAAAGTAAATTCAACATAAGCAAGCTTTTTCCTCAGATCAAGAATCGAGGCAATGTACAATACTAAATTTATTTGTCCACATTCCCCCAATACTTGTCAAATTTAGCTTTCATTCTCATTGTCATAGACCTCATATCAACATAATTACTTTGTTGTCATTCAATCAAAGTGACATACACATCAGAAATAGAATCAAGAAAATAATTGGCAGTGACATAAGGTGTACCTGAAACATTCACAGTCATATTATAAAACTTTTTCAAGAAAAGATAAATCATCTTAATAGTTGCCCAATCTTTATCATAGAGCACCCCATCTCCATTCCTTACTAGCTCACTTTTGTAACTACTATCACAATACTCAAATGATGCAAAAGCCCTCTTAAATTTCTTAACTGTATCTAACATAAAAAAAGTAGAATTTCCATCTAGTGCACACATCTAAACACAATAAACACTTACTATCAACTCCCGCATTAATAGCACATTACTTAAACTTGGTTAATTTAGAATGAGATTATTTAACATATTTTACTGTTGCTCTAACACGAGTAATTGAGTCATTGATATCCTTTAATCCGTCAATCACAATAAGATTAATAATATGTGTAACACATTTCATATGAAAAAATTTATCTTATAAAATACTAGTTCCGACAACATTAAATTCTTCTTCAAATGTCTTATTGCAATATCATTGGAACTAGCATTATCAACAGTAATAAAAAAAAATCTTTTGAATCTCTCAATTAACCAAACATCTATAAATTGTCTTCCCAATAACCTAACCTTCGTGACTAGTAATGGAACAAAAGTTCAAAATCCTTTTCTACTACTTTCAATCTTTATCAATAAAATGAGTAATCAAACACAAACAATTCGAACTCCATGTGACTGTGGTGAGACATATTCTATCAGGACAAGATGTCAAAAATTTTTTCATATGAGTTTTTTCATCAGCATAATCCTTATAACAACCCTTAGCAACGGTCTATCATGATGGTATAGGAAATCTAGGACATGTTTCTTTCATGTGTTTCCTATACCTTTGACCTTCTACAAATTTAAAAAGTAACTTATCTATAATGATCATTTCAGCTAAACTCTTCCTAATTGCATCTTGATCAAACTTTCAACTACCCAAAGACCCATCTTTTGATGAAAAAACTAATTATATATGATTACTCTTCTCACTAGCACAGAGCATTTTCCAACTTCGAACAAAACATGATTATTTAAACAAGATGTTTCATGTTTCTTTTTTTTTTTTTTTGTATTGGTACATAAAATCTTGTCACAATGACTACATCTAGTCTTATGTTTACCTTGGTCATCAACAAATTTTGTGAAGTGATCCCATACAAGCGATGACGTCTTAGATGGTTTCTTTTGTTTTTGCGGTTTAGAGCTTACCACTTAACTTCTTGCGTTGCTTTCAGTAGCAATTGCATCAACATGAGGTGTAGATGTTGTGTAATTAGTTGCTAAATTTATATCTTCTTCAATTTCATTTGACATCTACAAAATAAATAAATAAATAAATCATCATATAAGTAGTAAATTTGGTATGCCAAAGTGAAAAAGAAAAATAGTACCAAGCATAAACAAAACAAAACAAGCAAAACAAAATGTTGAAGAAAATGTTATGAGTGACTTGGAACTATTAAACAAGTGTAAACGTTCAATTTAAAAAGTGAAACAGTTTTTTCCTACTAAATGTGGTAAAAAAATTCAATGAGTTGTTATATTTAATAAAATTTAATTGAAAATACAATAATAACGTTTAATAAAATGTTATGAGTGACTTGTTATATATTTAATAACATTTAATAAAATTAAATTTAATTAAGCTCTAGTAATTGAATTTTTTTAATACAATTACTATATCACATTCAATAATTAAAAAAGATTTTAAATTATTTAAGAAAATTCAAATAAATTCTTATTCTTTTATTGTGTCTAATCAACCTTCTGAATTTTTTTTTTGTACTGAAAGAGGAAAATATTATTCAGATAGAAAATCAAATTACATCATTTTAGGCCAAGGTAAGCCTAACTTATCCACAAATAAAATAGAACTAATATCAGTAGGAGGATTATCAAAAATATGTAATCCTAAGGGACGGCCATCATGATTTGCAACCAATCAATTTACGCTTTTATTGGCTTTCACGAAAGATGTGAGTGATAGAACATTTCCAATCCCGTTGAAACAATTCCTTAATGAGTCGCAACAGATTTGCTTTTGGGTTCAAGGAAGAGCATGGTTTTGATAAACTTTGTATGGCAAATAAGGAATCAGTTTCAACTTGAATATGTCTAAATCCTCTGTTACAACAAAGTGTGAGTCCTTGAAAGATAGCCAAGGTTCAGCAGAGAGTGCATAAGAAATTCCAATATTGAAGGTAAAACCCACGAGCCATTCTCCATTTACATCTCTTACTAAACCCCCAGCAGCAGCTAAACCTGGTCTTCCACTTGCACTGCCATCTATATTTAACTTGACAAAATTTTCTTTGGGCTTCTCCCAAGTTATCATAGCTTCCATTCCCATAAAGTGCACTTTTCTACCTAAAATGTCCCAAGCTTCCTTAGCTTTTGACCAGATCTGTTGCTTAGCATTCTGTGACTAGCGAGAGTCTTCGAATACATATAAATTTCTCCAATACTATACTAACCATAACGTATGTATGAATATTATCCCCCACGGTATATCTTCAAACATTACTGTGCTGGACATATTTGTTTCCACCCAGTGTGGCAAATCAATGTTGAAGAACTCACCATCAATGAGATCTGGTTTCACTTGTAGCCAAGTTGCCTTGGAAGAATTACAATCTCTCAAGGCATGTAGAATATTTTCACAGAGATCATCACAGTGAGGACATTGGGTGGAGGTAGCTATGTGCTTGTGACTTAACCAATCTTATGTAGGAAGGGATTCATGCAAAATACGCCACACAAAGAGCTTAACCTTCCTGGAACTCACAAGTTTCCAAACTTTCTCCCAATGATTGTTTTTCTGCAAGGAGTAGGTAGTTTGAGACTCATAAGCTAATTTAATAGAGAAGTCATCGTTACTGGTTAGCGTCCAATGGCAAGTGTCTTTCTCTTCATTAGAAGGATCCACAATTGCCGCTGCAATCATCAATATTATATTAGTAGGAAGTGATTGCGAAATAAGACCAAAATCCCAATCACCGTATTCGTCACAAAAGCTTGCAATTGGTAGCTCAGCTTCAACTTCTGTGAGTTCCTTGGTGGCATAATCAATTAATGGCCAGCATGGAAGCCAACTACCTTTCCAAAATTTTGAATGGTGACCATTATTTGCTGTCATACCGAGACCTCTAAAGAGTACTTCATTGCTCTTTAATAAACTTCTCTATACGTACGAATCAATAGCTTTAGCTGTCACCGTGAAAAAGCCCAAGTTTCTCAGATATTTTTTCTTAAAGTATATCTACCCAAAGGGAGTCCTTGTTTTTCCAAATATTCCAACCAAGCTTAGCTAGCAGTGCCAGATTAAATCTTCTTGTTTCACGAATTTGTAATCCTCCATCTTCTTTGGTCAAACATATCTGGTTCCAACTAGGGCATGGATTTTCCTTACACCACCTACATGGCCCTAAATAAAGTCTTTATTCGGCTTATCAATTTCACATGCTATATTCTATAGAAGAAGAGAAGTTTGCATAACATAAGAGGCCATCATGCTCGTAACAGATTGGACCAAAGAAATACGTCCTGCCATAGATAAGTACTTATTATTCTAGTTCTCTAATCATAGCTTCACCTTATTGGTCAAATATGAATATGTATCCCTTGAAACTCTACCATGGATTATAGGAGCTCCCAAATATTTGCCGAGATTCTTAGTCAGAGGAATTTTAGCAATATTACTCAAGATTCTTCCTTTTGTAGGGCATATGTTAACAGAAACCAGAAGTCTTGATTTTTCAAGGCTTACTTTCTGACCAGAAGCTAGACAAAATTTATCAATGGTTCTTATCATAGTCTTCACTTGGTTAGTCGTGGCAACTCCAAATAACATCAAATCATCTGCGAAACAAATATGTGAGCGACTCAGCCCATTTAATTTCGTGTGAAGGTCAGGGGTTTTCAATGGCCCATACTTACTTGCTTTTCTATTAAGTGGGATAATTTCTCCAAACATAAGACAAACAAATACTGAGAAAGTAAATCCCCTTGCCTAATACCCCTTGTAGGCGTGAAGGTAGGCGTATGAGCACCATTTCAGATTATTGAGAATATAGTAGATCTCACTCTAAACATTATTAATTGAATCCATTGTGAGGGACGACCAATTTCAGTTAATACCTCTCGCAAAAAATGCCACTTCAATCGATCATAAGCCTTTTCCAAATCTATTTTAATAGCGAGAGCCCCTTCCTTTTCTTTTCATATTTCTCATAGTATGGATAGCTTCCTGTACTACGATAATATTGTCAGCCACTTGTCTTCCCGAAATAAAAGTACTCTGATATTTTCCAATGAGCCCATCAGGCATAGGTCTCAACCTATCAACAAAAATTTTTGTGATTAGTTTGAGAGGTACCGAGCATAAACCGATAGGCTTAAACTGATTAATTTGCTCTGGACCTTTGACTTTTGGAATGAGCGTTATCAAAGTATGGTTCAGTTCCACTGGAATTGTCCCAGAAATGTAAGCGTTTTGAACAAATCGAACTGAATCTTTTCCATATGTGTCCAATTATTTTGAAAAAAACTTGCAGGAAATCCATCTCCTGTTGGACTCTTATTAAGATTCATATAAAAAATTGCATGCCTAACCTCATCACTGCTAATTGGTTTAAATAATACTGACCGTTGCTCATCATTCAAACTCCAATCCAATTTTGCTGGCAATGGGTTTCGCCTACCATCATCAGTATAAAGCTTCAAATAGAACTGAGTTGTCAACACCTCTAATTCCTGTGGTTTCGAACACCATGAATTGTCATCACTTTTGAGAGCAGCAATTTTCTTCTTTCTTTGTCTGTTTTTTACCATTGCATGGTAGAACTTGGAATTTCCATCTCCATACTTCAACCAATCTACTTTTGCCTTCTGTTGCCATAGTTACTCTTCCTGATAAAGTACTAGATTAAACTCTTCCACCAGAACGGTCTCTAGATGTTAAAGATAATCATTAGGTCCCTTATCCAATTGGTGTTGAATGCCTTTTAACCTTGCTACCAATCTCTTCTTTCTACGACGTATATCCCCAAAACTCTCCTTACTCTATCGACTCAAATTTGTTGCAAGGTTCTCAAAGTTACTACTATATCATCAGCTTCAAAATTCCAACTCTCTATACTAATCTCAGAAAAATTAGGATGAGACATTCATGCTTGCTCAAATCTAAAGTTCTTCCTCCGTAAAGATTGAGATGGGGAGTCAAGATTACGTACTAGTACCGGATGATGATCTGAATGTGTCCTTGGGAGATTCAAAACATCTGTATGAGGGAATAGACTGCACCAATCCTCATTTGCTAACGCTCTATCCAACCTAACACGAGTATAGTTCTGACCATCTCATTTATCGCACCAAGTATACTTCGAACTCGAAGCACCTAGATCAAATAGGTTATAGTAGCTCATGCATTCTAAATCAAATTACAATTTGACAAGTTAATATTTTTCTTTCCCTGCTTCTCCTCAGAAGAAATTGCCTAGTTAAAATCTCCCATAACCAACCACGGCAAATTATGTAGATTACTAGCCATATTTAGAGATTGCCATGGCCTGCTTCGCTCCCTTGCATCAAGGCTTCCATATACCGCAGAAAGAAGCTTGTGGCTATTTGAGGAATTTACTAATAGATGTATCAATTGAGCGGAATAAGCCATAACCTCAATCTCGAAGTCCAATGAATTCCATACTATCCAGATTCTTCCTGCAAATCCATCTGCTTCAACACAAAAAAAAAATTGTAAATCCAATACGGCGACAAATCTTGTCTACTTTTGCACTGGAGATACGCGGCTCCAATAAAATCAAAATATGTATGCAATTTAATCAGGTATCTAACGTTTCTGACATATCTACAAGAGGCAGCCCCTCTTAAATTCCAACTCATGATGTTTGGCATCAATGAAATCAGGAAAAAAAAAGAGTAACTAGAGAAGAATTTCTTAGGCAGAATAAACCCTGCATAGCTCTCGCTTTTAGTCTTTCTAAATCCAAATCATCAGAAGTATTGATTATTTCCAATGCTTCCAAAGACTCCTCAATCATCATATCTTCTCCTTGTTCTCTGGCTGCACCATTAATCCCTATCCCCAAGTTAATGCCATGTTCTTTATTTTCATATAGATTATTCTTTTGTGATATATGCATATCCTATTCCCTCTAGTCTATATCTTTGCCCAAAGGTAGTATCCTTTCAGTAGGAACTCCACTTTAACATTCCTTGTCCTTATTTCCATTCTTCTTGTTTTGTCTTTTAGTCATCTCCAATAAGGCTATGTTGACGACTATCTCCAAATTCTACTTTCTCTTCTTTGCTATTTTGGAAGGGAAGTCATATCTATTCGACACTTGAGCTGTTTGCTGCAAATTTTTCTTCAATGAGGCTTTCGTCCATACTGTCATTTTTTGTTTATCAGTCTTACGTGCTTTAGGATCAGAAACTGGTTGTTCCAGGGTCTTCGGTACAATCTCCCCATCATCCTGAATATCAGTATCATGCTCCAACACAACAAAACGTGACCCAGATTGCATTCTTGCCATAGTTGTATCCTCCTGTTTCCTCACCTTCACCTTTGTAGATGGTCCTCTTCGATAGTTCTTTTTAGTCACCATCCAGGGTCCAAACTTTGATGTCTCATAATCCTTTTCTTGGGATTTCTTTAGTTCTGTCTACTGTTGTACATGTTTCTCAGTATACTCTTCACTTACTTTAAATCTTTGCTCGCAACAGTCAATATTATGACCGAACTTACCACAGTGAAAGCAAAGTATCCTCAAACCTTCATATTCAACCTTCTGCCATCTGCCTCCAATGAAGATTTTTGGAACAAAAGGATTTTTCAGATCAATCTCTACACACATTCTAGCAAACTTTCCTCTAGTTGCTTGATAAGTGGTTTGATCAATTTTCAGGGTTCTTCCTAGTTCATTGCCAATCCTAGCAATTACATCATAATCATAATATTCAAGTGGCATTCCTGGTAAACGAATCCATGCAGCCACCGAATCAATCGATGCATCCTCAGACCTGAAACCAAGAGTCCATCTTCTAATCGTCAGATAATGATCTGCTATGATCCTGGGCCATCTATTAAGACATGATAATAATCAGATTTATTATTGAACTTGAAACAAGAGAATCCATTATCAAGATCTATACCCTGAAATTCCCTAACCAATGACCATAACTGCTTGACTCGATTACAGAGATAAGTATAGCTAATGTCCTTTCGTAACAATTTAACGATCAATGTCTTCCTCAATGGCTTACAAATCCGTCTCTTCTCTTCTTTGGTTATCCTTATCTAAGGCCCTTTCAAGTCAATTTCATCGGAATCATCCTCTGAATCTGGTTCATCCGTTATTTCTTCTTCCTTTGATGTATCATCTTCATCTACGATGTTTTCTTTGGTGGCATTCGTAAGAGCATTACGATAGGACAAACGTGGAGACTCTGCTGAGTTGAGTATTGATTCTGCTTATGCATAGCACTCAGAAAATTCTACAGGGAGGAAAGTTCCATCTCCGATCGAAGCCTTTTTGAGCCCACTTTATTAGACAATAGCATTGAATCGCCTCCTGCTTCCAGTGGCAGATCTCTTGCCGAGTCTGCCTCCATGTAAGACAACAGCGGCTAGGTTTTTTTTAATATTTTGGTATATTTTAAGTCAAATAAATTTTTATAATTAATAGTTAATTAATTGTTATTTATCAAAATAATATTTGTTATTTTATGACATGTTATGTAAACGTGACATGTTGATGCCTCATTATAGATGATAATGTCATATGATGATGTGAAAATGACATGATAATGTGATGTTTTTACTTTTCATATAGACGTTATGTAAATATAAAATGACAAGTGATATTTTGATGAATAACAATTAATTAATTATTAGTTATATGAGTTTATTTGACTTAAAATAAAAATATGTGAATTTAATTCAACGCAATAGAATAATAAAAATTTATTTAAATTATTTTAAATAGTTTAAAAGCTTTCTCAAGTATTGTCATAAAAAAAACAAACATAAATAATTAAGTAGTTAAACAACGTAATTTTTATTAAAAAAGAAAAATAAATATACTTTGAAAAAGGAGGTGGAGGCTTTCATATCATAAATCTTGGAGTTATTCTAAAATGATTATCAATTATTTTAGGCCTCTGATTTTATTTGTAAAAATAATTACAAACAAGAGTAAATTGAGTAGGAAAATGAATTCACCTGGTAATAGAAGGAAGTATAGAAACATTGGGCTTGGCGTCTTTGGGAAAAAGTCAAAAGCTAGATAGTGTTCAATAACTTGAAGTAATTTAATACTAAAAAGTTAACTACTAAATTTTTAATTTTAAAAAATTGAAATACTGAATTTATGATATAGAAAATTAATTGTAAAGCAGATTTTTTATTAAATCTTTTGAACAAAAAAGTGATATAAAAATCTTATAAATATTTTGCATTAATAAAAGTTGAAAAGGAAAGAATAAAAGAGTAATGTAATTAATTAACATATTTTTACTTAAAAATAAAATTGACTTACATTAAGTAGCTTTTAACTGGTTAAAATTTGGAATGCCTTTTTTTTTGTTGAAAATTTTCCATTAAATGATTTCTAAGATTACTGTGAGACAGTTGCTATGCCAATCTGGAAACAGCAAACTGAGAGTTCATCATAAGACCCAAGTTGAGCTAAGTCAATAATTACCATAAATTTTGTACAACTAAATATGGGTACAAATAAATATACCTCAGGTTGACATGAACTAAAAATAAATTTAATTTATTCTTAAAGTGTTAAAAGGGTTCAGCTCCAAAGATGAACCCCGGATTACTCAAATTTAGATATTGGCTGATCAGCTGGATTCCACCTCGTATGAATCTTTATTAAGGGTTGTCCCAGACACTGATTCAATGACTGCAAACTTTATCATATTCCATAGCACGATATCCAAAAAAAAAAAATGAACCCACGATGAAAAAGCAGAGACACAGATACAGACCTGGGACCTCAGCCAGATGCAGAGAAAAGTTTGAGTAGACGTCATGTGATTGGGTGAATGTCGGTCGGTAGCAACTGAGCAAAGTTCCAAAAAGTATTGTCATTTTTTCTCAGTCTGTCAAGAAGGAAAAGAAAAAAGACAAAAAACTAAAGCTTGGTCTCTTCATTTCAACGCGGTTATTGTTATGGAACAGGGAAAAGGGTTCCCTTCAGTCCATCTGGCAAAACCAAACCCTTTACGCGGACGGATCTTTAAATTCTTATACCCTCCTCACTCTACTAGGGTCCCATTTCACAGCAACATATTTTAAGCATTTTTTATATGTAATTTGTTTCATTTATTTTGTTGGTTTGCTACTCACTAATTTCTTGGAAAATTCCTAGATTTGCCAGCTAATTCATATTCCCAAAACATTGCACTTGGAGAATAAAACTATATTTTCTCACATGAGATGTTTGAACATCTCCAGTTTCATGCTTTTACTTTCCCAATAATGGGTTGTTGGCGCCTTGGGCAAATTTTTAAGCATAATTAAACATGGTATTCAAGTTAATTAATATTCAATATTGTTCTACTCCATTCAAGTTTGTCTATATACAAAAGAAGGGGAAGACTCTAGTTCAGAAGCCAATGGACTACATGATATCTAGATTTCCCATTTAGATTCCTTTTGGTGAACAATATATTCTTTGTTTCCTCTCTCCTCATAATCTATTGAATAATAATGTGTTCGGGGTTTATTTATTTCTTAAAAGAATGTATCTTTGCTTAACTTTATTTCAACTCTTATTTCTGTCATATGAGTATACCAGTCTCTGTCACGGCGTCTACATTCTAGAGGATAGACAAAACCAGAATGGAAATTCCTCCCGAGTTAGCAGAGGGTCTGGCCCACCGAGACCACGCCGCGTCAGGAACGTCCCAATTTTAAGGGCCCACAAATAGAAGTGGACCCCGCAAAACGCTCTCAGTTTTTAAACCAACCCCTCGCCCCTCTCTCCGACACCTTCAGAAATTTGCTCTCTGTCTCGTCTGTGTAAAGAGGAAGAGAATAAGCGCTGTCATAGTGTCATTCAAAGGAAAAATATAGAAAGTTTGATTCTGATTATTTTTATTATAGTCGGTTTTATTTTTTCCTTTTTAAAGGAGTCTTAAAGAGAGAATAGAAAAATCTGACCTTTTCGCTTTCCCAACCTCCCGGGGAAATCTGAAATTTCCGACCACCTCCCTGCCTCGGAAACTCTGTCTCCGGAGCGGGAGCTTCGAGGTCCGTAACGTTTTCTTTTTCTTTTCCATTTCATTGATGATGGATGCTGGTGTAATGAGCTGCTGTTTCCATTTCATATAAGATTTTTACGTGCATGGGAGCTTGAAAATGGAATCAAAATGAAAAAGAAGAAAACCTTGTAATATGAGATAATGTTTGAAATTCTTTTTTCTCATTGTCAAAGAAGGGCCGTTGAGATTTTTCCATTCGTCGAAAATGTGTCTCTTTTTCTTTGTGTAGAATGAGAGAAGAGGTCAATAGCTGAATCTTGATTTCCTTGCTCTGTTTCATATTTTAGATTTCATTTTCACCTTTTTTTTTTTGTTTTCCCATTTTAAGAAATTGTGAGTAAAAATATTATACTTTCTATGATGCAGAAATTTTGCTGTAGGCATTCTGGGTTCTTTCGAAATGAAATTTTTATTCAGCTCCCTTTATTTTTAATAATAAAAAAAAAATCTTGCAGAATTGGTTTTTTCTTTCTTGGACATTCTTGGATTCTTTTATCATTCATTCTGCCATATACCATTCATCTGAAAAGTTGTTAATATTTTTATTGTTTTATGAGATGTCCAATAACAGTTCCAGCATGGGCAGATCAGACGAGTTTTATATATTATATTTCTTTTGGATGGTTCTGCTTATAATATATGATGTTATTACTTGTACATTACCAATCACATGTATCCCATTAATTTTGGTAATTAATTCTCTCTTTTAATATGCAGTTGTATCATGACTCTCTTGCTTCTTACAGTATTAGTTTTACATAAAATCCACATGCATACATGCATGCATATATACATGCATAAATGTTCTCCTTAATACGCTATTCATGTGATTTGCCAATTTCATAGAGACAGTTTACACTTTACATGGTTTCTTCTTATGTGATTAAGAGGATGTTAGGATATCGGTGTTGTTATCATTTTTGATTATAAGATAAATGTAATTCTTTTTTCTCTTGAATCAGTTATGGAAAACATCAGAAGTCCATTCAAGGGGATTATCAAAGACATCAAGGGAAGAAGCGCGTGCTACAAGCAAGATTGGGTCAGTGCACTTTGCTCAGGCTTTGGGTATGTTCTTTTTTTTTATGTTTTTGGTACTACTTTATGTTACGCTGGTGGAGATATTCCATTTTGATTCATATTTCATTTTATATTTCTATCAGGATATTAGCTCCGACTACCTATATCTTCTTTGCTTCTGCTCTTCCTGTTATTGCCTTCGGAGAGCAATTGAGTCGAGATACAGGTACTGCGTTTTTTGTCTCCTTAAAATGAGAATATCTAAAAGCCAGCATAATCTAGGATGAAGTTACATCAACGCAAATCATCTTATGTCAAGAATATTAATGCTGGATTTTAATACCAAATCTCATTTATCCCCTCTTTTTTTTTTTTTTTGCTTTTTTGAGTTTATGGCTTTTCATGAAGGAGCCTGAAGACTATATTTTCCCTGTTTTAGATGGCACCCTCAGCACAGTGGAAACGTTGGCTTCTACAGCTATTTGTGGAGTCATTCATTCCATTTTTGGTGGGCAACCTTTGTTGATAGTGGGTGTTGCAGAGCCAACAGTTATAATGTACACTTATTTGTACAGTTTCAGCAAAGGAAGGCCAGAGTTGGGCCAGGAACTCTTTTTGGCTTGGACTGCATGGTAATAGATATAATTTCCTCTTCTTTTTTTCATTTTGTAATTTTAAGATTAATTTAATGTTTTTCAAGCTTCTTGATTTGGCAGAAATGTTCTTATTGTTTAATTTCTTTCTTTTGTTTTTCTTCCCAGGGTCTGTGTATGGACTGCTCTGCTGCTCATTCTTCTTGCTATATTCAATGCATGCACCATAATCACCAGATTTACAAGAATTGCAGGAGAGCTTTTTGGCATGTTGATAACTGTTCTTTTCCTTCAAGAGGCTGTTAAGGTATTGAATGACTTATGCAACAAACACAATGTGCGGTTTATGATGACAGAATCCTGTGGTTTGACCCTGATAATGATAATGTTGGATCATAGGGGGTGATCAGTGAATTCAGTATTCCCAAAGGTGAAAATCCTAAGTTGGAGAAATATCAGTTCCCCTGGCTATATACAAATGGGCTGCTGGCAGTCATTTTCTCATTTGGGGTTCTAGTCAGCGCCCTAAAGACACGAAAGGCAAGATCATGGTGTTATGGAACAGGTACATCAACCAACTAACCAAATGGGATTGACTAATTGATAGTTTCGCTACAAATTCTGTCGTGGATTTAATTTATGTTCTTTTTTCTAAAAAAAATCTTATATTTAACGGCTCTGGTTTCAGGTTGGCTTCGAGGGTTTATTGCAGACTATGGGGTTCCCCTAATGGTCTTGTGTTGGACAGCACTATCTTACACAATACCTGGAAAAGTTGATTCTGGAGTTCCCAGGAGGCTGTTCTGTCCACTTCTATGGGAACCTGCATCATTACATCATTGGACAGTGATAAAGGTAGGTTGTGAATTTATTAATTTGTTTGTTCCCCTTTCAGAGATCTTCTGTTTTTTTTGTATCTTATAATTGGACTGTCTCTAAAATCCATAACCATAAGCTAGAATCTAGGAGGCTTTTGTTGAGAATCTAGGAGGATGTTGTTGAGGATCTAGAGTATTTGTTCAAAGCATACCTGATTTTTCTAATTATTTGAGACTAAAGATAAATTTGTGCTTAATCATATCTCTTAATACAGGATATGGGGAAGGTTCCAATAGTGTACATCCTTGCAGCCTTTATACCAGCATTGATGATAGCAGGTCTATACTTCTTCGATCACAGTGTCGCTTCACAGATGGCACAACAAAAGGAGTTTAACCTTAAAAAGCCCTCTGCTTACCATTATGATATCTTGTTGCTAGGAGTTATGGTACTTGACTGATGCTTCCAACCTACTCTCTCTCTGCCCTCCCCCCCTCCCCCTACAAGTTTTATGTTCAAATCTATATTTCCTACTATTTTAGGCTTAATTGCTTCTTGTCAATCATGGTTTCAGACTTTGATTTGTGGCTTGCTGGGACTCCCTCCTTCAAATGGGGTCCTTCCACAATCTCCCATGCACACAAAGAGCCTTGCAGTTCTCAAGAAGCAGGTGGGATGCTGTAGTTTTAGAAACTATTCCCTTAATTGTTATATAATTCCCATTAATGTGGAATCTTAGACTATATAACGCATGAATTGCAGTTGATTCGGAAAAAAATGGTAAAAAGTGCCAAGGAGGGCATGTTGCAACAAGCAAGCAACTCAGAAATTTACGGAAGGATGCAAGCTGTGTTTATAGAAATGGATGCATCTCCTGCTGTAAGTATTATAGGCTTGTACTACTGCTTATACTATTTACTCTCTACGCATACATGAAGGCATACTTGATTGCAAGATTCACTGAACATAATATGGATGTTATCGCAGCTTATTTCAGTAGATAAAGAGCTGAAGAACTTGAAAGAGGCTGTGATGAAAGGTGATGATGGGCAGGATGCAAAAGGAAAATTTGATCCTGTGAAACATATTGATGCTTATTTGCCTGTCAGAGTTAATGAGCAAAGAATGAGCAACCTGTTGCAATCATTCCTTGTGGGACTCTCAATGTGTGCTCTGCCTGTAATAAAAAAGATACCTACCTCTGTACTCTGGGGATACTTTGCCTACATGGCCATTGACAGCCTTCCAGGGAACCAGTTCTGGGAAAGGATATTGCTGCTTTTCATCACCCCTAGTAGGCGTTACAAGTAAGTCACTGTACCTTAAAAAAAAACATAAATAAAACGCAGGCATTTTATGAAATGATACGCGGTGATACAGCTAATTTTATGGAGGTTTGGGAAATTTACATAATTTAAAATATTTTTAATTTCTTTAAGTTGCAACTAAGCAGACTATCTTGCAGGAAAGAGGACTAATCTAGTATCTCTTCTGAACTACAACAAATTAAGCCTTTCCCTACAAAATGGGGTTGGCTATACTGATTGTTTTGTGTCCTTTTTCTCTATTTAGGACCATATTTACAGTAAGCTCATAGCACTAGACCTGGCCACGGGCTGGGCCCTGGACAAGATTTTTGAGGCTTGGGTCAGGCCCAGCTCAGCCCGGGATATTATTATATTTATTTTTATTTAATTTTAATACTAAAATATTTTTATAAATATTGAAATGTTAATATAAAATCTTTTAAAATATTTTAATATTAAATGTAATTTAAATAGTTGGGCCAAGCTGGGCTTGAGCCTAGGTTTAAGAGGTGTCAACCGGGCCCAGCCGACCCATGGACACCTCTATATGGTAGTGAAGTCCTTTCTATAGTTCTTCTTGTGAAGTGTAATAAAAAAAATTTTAAATACAGCCTGAAATATTTTAAGTGTTTACATGGGTAATACAGTAATATAGTGTATAGAAGGTGTAGTCTAACTTTGATAACAAACTGAATGTGATGGTTGATGTGGTTTTGCATCTTATATCTTTGTAGCAGTGCTGTAGTTAGAAGTTTATGCTTTCTGTCATTAACTCTTCTTATCTGTGGCATTTGGTTGAACAGAGTCCTGGAAGGTGTTCATGCATCATTTGTGGAGTCGGTACCTTTCAAGTCCATTTTGCTGTTTACACTCTTCCAATTTGTATATTTTCTAGTATGTTTTGGGGTGACATGGATACCTATAGCTGGAATACTGTTTCCACTGCCGTTCTTCCTTCTCATCAGCATCAGACAGCACATCCTTCCAAAGTTTTTCCATCCTGAACATCTTAGGGAACTAGATGCTGCTGAGTATGAAGAAATTGCTGGTACACCACGAAGAAACTTAAGTATATCGCTCAAGGTACATCTTATTCGGGTCCTTCCCCATAATTTTCATTTTGTGCTTTTAGAATTAGACCAACTTTTCATTCGGTAGTAGTCATTACACCAATAATGAGAAAACAAGTTTTACTGTAAGTGGAGCACTAATATTCCTGACCTGTAGTTCAGTTTTTAGTTTTGATCATTTAAACCTGCTACAAGTTTTTTTTTTATTATTATTATTGTTGATTTCTTTTGGGAATTTAATAAGTCTATGGCTATTGACAAGTTATTTGGACAACTTCATAACTTTTTTTCCTTTCCTGGCATAATTTCAGCTATGTTGACAGATTTTATGCTTTTTAATCCTGTGGGGAAATTAATGTTTGGTTTTTCACCTGTCAAACTAACTGGAAAGAGTTTCCTCTTCGTAATTGAAAATTTTCTGTGTTTTAGCATAGATGATACAATCTTCTTTTTGTGCTCTAGCCAGTTCAAAATATAAATGTTCCTTTGATTTAAATGGTGTTATACTTCTTTCTTCTCTATATGCACTTAAATTCACAGAAAATATTGTGTAAACAGGAAAGGGAACCACCTGATTCCAGCAGCCAAGGGACTGACGACGACTTTTATGATGCTGAGATATTGGATGAGATGACAACCAACAGAGGAGAGTTGAAGCTTAGAACTGTAAGCTTTAAGGAAGAAAGGTTACATCAGGTATATCTTGAAATTTCCTTTTTGTGCTGTGCTAGTTTATTACCAGATTATAGTTTATTTATCCTTATGCTTGAATATGGCACGGTTTACAGGTTCATCCAGAAGGAAGTGCCTGAACTCATCTGGAACAACATTAATATTCAGTGTACAGTGAGCCTGGTATGATGAGGATTGCTAGTGTTGATCATAATCCTACGCCTGATTGAAGAAACAATCACGGTCCTAAGAAAGAAAGTCCGAGAATGTTACCTTGTATAGCCAGTTAATTACCCCGAAAAAGGCTGGAAAAAAAAATTGACAGAAAGAAATTCAACTGCTCTCTGGTGAGAGGAAGAAATACAGGAATGGAAGCATTGAAGTGTATTTTCACCCCTTCTTTGGTTTTCAATTTGTTAATCCTTAAAAATTAGGCATATCTGCTAGAATATTAACAGTGAGGATTGAGCTCAAATTGCCCTTCAATCATTGCTCTTTTTTTAGGCTAAGGAGATGGGGGAAAGGGGAGGAGGGACAGATTCTTTTCATTGCTAAATAGATGAGGGGATGCGGTACTTTTCATGTTAAAAATTGGAATGGCCAATTCTTTCATTTGTTTTACTTTAGTAGAATTATTTCTAACTAGTCATAATTTGTCCAGACTAACATACTCTTATTGAATCATGAATATAGATTAATTTGTTGAGCTCTATCCGTTTACAGTATTCTGATTTGTTCATGCTTTTTCCATCGTCTTTCAACTTTCAAGACCAACTGCAAGGCGGAAGAGAATGTGCTTGATAATATTGAAATGTACACACTATTGCTTCTTAGAATCAGTAATGTTAGAAGCACAACTTTTACTAACATTTGCACCCAAATCTTTTTATTAAAAAAACCATCACTTATTTCTAATACCATCAGCAATATCTGCACTAACAAAACACAAATCCATCATAAGACTTCACTTCACCAAGGAACCATACAAGACCTGGAAAAGGAAAGTGTTATGATGTCTAAGCCTCATGGAAATTCACCAAATTTTTTAGCTTATCTTTGCTGCAAACAAATTTCTCTAAACAAATAAGAAATTTTAATCTTTGCACAAGTTATAATTTATAAATTAACTCTACAAAATATATTTATTTCAGTCTTAACTTAAATCATATTGAAAGTTTATCAATTCCCAAAAACAATCATAAGTTTAGAATGCAAAAAAAGAAAAAAAAATCAATTGAACTGGTACTTATTATTTATTATTTTTTGTTTTTTTGAATACTTATATTAGTTCAATTAATTTTTGTTTATTTTCACTTAATAGTTTATCTTGATAAAGTGGTAAATTATTGTACCAAAAATTTATACCATTTTTTCTTTCTTCAGTTTCACTCTCCTCCTTGCCCTTTATAATATATAGGAACCCAGATTGAAAAAATGAAAAGAAAGACTTTTTTTTTTTGGCACTATGAGGAATCAGCTATATGGACAAAGATATATGGAAAAGAATCATTGCCGAAGCTCAAATTTCTTTAATGGTGATAAAGTAAGACATGAGAAAAGGATAAGTTTAGGTGCCACCATAGGTGCTGGATGTACTGCTTTGAATTGAACCTTTAATATACTGGCTTGTTGGAATTTCATATTCGGCACTTACAAGAACAAGATGATCTCCATCTCTAATAAGCTCTATATCATCAATTTCAGCTCCTACTTCTGTCATAACTCTAGTTAGGGAGAAGCCAAATCTTTGGGCACCAACATCCAGAAGTTCTTCTAAGGACTTTGGCAAAAGAATGAGCTTACTGGGAACTTGACTTCTTTCAGGGCAACTGATTGTGACTCTAGCCGAATAGTTGCTTAAAGGTGACAAAGCTGGAAAACCTGCTGCTGAAGGACTTTCACCTGCATAGTTAAACTTCAGTTTCAACAGCTTTTACCTGATATAAACAGATAGTAATTAAACTGCTAAAAACTTTTGCCAAGTTGATACTTGATCAAATAAATTTTCTTCCGTAAAGAATTATATTAACTAGAGTCAATATAACAGGAAACTGAGATGCATGCTCACCAGTATTGGCAGCTGATATTATACCAAATAATGAATTGTGGAAAGTGTTTGCTTTTCGCCTTCGACGGTTGTCCATCCATGTCACCTCTGGAACTGGTGGCACAACTTCAGAAATATATGAAGATATTGTAGGCTCGCTGCTGTACTTGGCAATGGTCTTCCCATGTGAGGCTAATTTCTTCTTTGGAATTGTGACAACTGATAATTTCTTGACCTCTGGCCGGTTTTGCAATAATGCCAGTATCTCTTCATGGCCCTGATGATCTGCCAAAGCCCTTGCTGTCCATCCATCGGAGTCTTTCACATCGATATCAGCTCCCTGCTCTAACAGGAACCTAACCATTTCAATGTTTCCTTCACAAATTGCAGCATGGATCGGTGCAGTTCCATTGCTCCTGGCCTGGCTTACATCCCCTCCATATTTGACAATGTCCTTAAGTGAATCTAACCTGTTTTGTTCAACAGCAGAGCAAGCGAACTGACCCACATCACCAGAAGATAACGTTGCACCATTATCTACCAGAAGTTTAATCACAGATTCATGCTTCCCCATTATTGCTTCCCATAATGGAACATTTCCTTCGGAATCTGTATAAGCAAAAGTAACCCTGGTTTAAGTAGGAACATATGAAGAGAGATTGAAACAGGAAAAAGCAATACCATCTATAATACTATATATAATGGAAGAAAAAATTCTGTTATAATGTAATAAATTTCAGAACATGACTTACCTTTACAAAAATGTAGTTGATAGTAAATATTTAGAAATGTATTCAATAAGAATAGTTCAGGCCTTCAGGGGAACTTGACAGTATGAAAGCCAAATAACACACATAAAAAGGAGAAAAAGAAAAAGCAACAACGAATCCAATATCTTCTTTAGAGTAATTCTCTTGGTAAATGCAAATTAGTGGATATTTTTTATTTTCAAGGAAAGGCATTCTTGTAGAAAAGGAGATAACTAAAAGTTAAATCTAGTTCTCCAATTTTACAAGTATAATTTTGTAAAGTATGAAATTGACTACCCTGGAAAGAAAATAAGGTGCACATATAGAATAATCAACAAGAAGTGAAGGAGAAAATAAGAAACCAAAAGAATATCAGAGAGTAAATGATACCTCTAATGTTAGGATCTGCTCCATACTCTAGAAGCAGAACTATACAGTGCTCACTTCCATTGGATGCGGCGATATGCTGTTTGTTAGAAACCAACAGAAGGTTAAAGAACATATAAAAGATACCCAACACACACACATATAAAGGGGGAGGCATACATACCAATGCTGTTCGCCCATCATTGTCCTGCTCATTTGGATCTGAACCACGTTTCAGCAACTGCTGCAGCAATAAGTCATCTCTTCTGGCTGCTGCAAAGCATAAACTAAGAGGCAAATCCATTCTGCCTCTTGCTAGCATGTGCTCCGTCTCATGCAAAATTTCTTCCATCACTGGATCATTGGACTCCTTCAGATGCTGCATCACCATGATTAATTGAATCAGTTAGCAGATTTCTCCCACAAATTTTCTTTTACCCATAAGTCTTATTCTTTTTGGTTCATAAGATCTATTTAATAATGTGAATAGTTGGCATTAAGAACAAACTTGAAGGAGAGGAGCATAATAACAGTACTAGATGAGGGTAACACACACACACACACACACATATATAATATATATATATATATATATATATATTCTAACATGATGTGCCTATATCACTAAAGAACTACAAAGATCACATGGATGTTTAGAACTTGGCTAATTACAATTTGAACAATGGACAACAGAACAGAAGCATCAACTTCATTTTGATTATACAAATAGTACACAAGGGAAACTTATTATGCTCAAAAACAAAATTTGATGTATGCTTCTTGTGAATATTCCCAAATACAATCTAATATTATATTTGTAGATATATGAGCAGATGAAAGTGTATATGCTAAAAGGAAACTTGATGTATGTCTGAACTCCCACATACATCCTTTGGTAAACTTTTAATAGATATACCAAATGCCAAAAGAAATTCAAATGCGAACCATCAAGTAACAAATTTGATATTACGTCGGTCGGTCTGTTTGAGCAGTGTGGTAATTGGTCATAAAGATAAAAGATATTATTTATCTGACTTCAGAGTCCTGACTGTATAGAAGGTTGACTGCAAGAATTTTATCCATATAAACAAAGAACTGTAACATTATACCACTAAAAACCTTTTGAAGTAGTAATAGTTTTTCAAGTAGCAGTCTGAATATTCCGACTAATAATGAAGATTTTGCATACAGTAGTAGTCATTGTCTCATGCAAACAATTTCAGTGACAGTGAGATAGGAATCTTCTGATAATAAATGGCTCTACAGTTAACAAGTCAAATCAATGAAGAAATACAAAGAAATAGCCTAAGCGAGATTTGGTCAGTTAAAAAAACAGTTAAGAACCTGAAGAAGATTGTTCATGATTATTGTCCCATCTCCAACATTTGCCTGAACAATATTTAAAAATTCATTGCGGTTCAAACGAAGCAGCTGACTCAATCGTTTGGTCCGAACTGTAAACAATTGTGGCCTGTAACAAAGCACTCCTATCTCACCAACAACATCTCCAGTGGTTCCCTCATCAATAACCTGCAATGATCCAGTGCAATACCAAATATGTTAATAAGAAGCAAGCGCTTTTATGTGATCTGGTGAAAATTATTTGCATGGTAAACTTGCCAGTTCTGCTCCATTTCTTTGCACAATCAGTTCCTGTCAAGCAAGCATACAAGTCAGAAGCTAAATTTCTCACAGAGAAAACAAAATCATTTTTCTTCCGAGTGGCAGCAAACAATTGCCAAGGAATTTAGTAGGATTGTCCAAGGTTCTCAGTATTATCTTTTAACTTTTTCACTGAACACAGTCAAAGAATGACATCCACCTTCACCTTTTCTCTTTAAGAAACAAAAAGTTGGGGGGAATCTTCTTTAATACTTGATCCTAGCCCTATTTACATTAACACTGGATAGACACCAATTTCCTGCATTCAGACACCAATATACACACACAGGAAATAAAGCAAAAGATGGAGGAGGCGAGGAGGAGGGAGTTCTTACCACAGCACCAGTCACCAATATGTACATTTCTGTAGGCCCTTCATTCTGTAAAATCACATCTTCATTAGGAGGATAATACTCAGCTTTCATCTCCGAGACCTTCAAAATACAACAATTTAAGACAAGTCAAAATAAACTCATCTATACTTACACATAGAATTGGTTGGTACTTGGATATATAGTAATTTAAATTTTTCTGTATGTTGCAGTGTGTTAATTCTTCTTAAATTGTGGATACAACAACATTACTATTTTCTTATTCATGGCAAGTAGCTATCTTTTCACAACAGGATAGGTCTTTTGACAGTTGATTAAACACTACAAACAAAGATAAAGCAGTGACAGTAGATTTACCAGTTGGAAAAGTAAGTCGTTTGATACTCCACGGAACAAGTACACTTCATCAACCAGTGAATAGAACAGAAAGTGTGCAATGCTTGATCTAATAGCTTTAGGAAGGGCATCAATAGTCTCTTGCTGCTGCACCCCTTCTGAGTCAGTTCGGTACCTCAAAGACAAATGATCGAGCATCTGATCTTGCAGGCGAACTGGGAGTTGATTCCTTTGGGCAAAATTTGAGGCAGCTTGGATGTTTTCTCTCTGGAAAGGGCCCAAAAATGATATACTCAAAATCACTCTAATTGATCCACTGAGACAAAGACACATGCAGAAATACACCATGACTCATTAATTAAATATATTGCTTATAGAAGCTTGAGAACTTGAAAACAATGCTTGAGGTGTTCTAAAGATTCTAGAGCAACTTATCTTGCCTATTGAAAGTGGCACTCAACAGAGTACATTTATAATACAAGTAATCCAGATTAGTTGGTGAAATCATTCATATGAAGCAGATTAGTTGGCGATAACGTTAAACTTTTTCAAGGTAGTCTAATCAAGACCTTTAAGCAGATACAGCAAACCAACAGTTTCCACTCTGGAAGGACTGAAAGAAGCTTAAATCTGTTCTGCTTAAGCAAAGGTGTGTTGAATAATTTCATATACACAAAGTTGCAGAACTGAAATGAGGAACAATTTGCAAATGTATTCCAGAGATAATTGAATTCAGTGCTTGGAGAAAGTAAAATGGTCCTAGCTAGAAACGTTATCCAGAAAGGAAGTGCCCCCTCCTAGTTGAAAATGATCATTCAAACAATGAAGATATCTCAGTTCAAAGATCCTCTAGAAATGTTAAGAATTCTAAAATTGGCATAAAATAAGAAAACAGAATTTACTCACAAATTTTCTAGTTCGACTTGCTCCATGGACAATCAAGTTGGTCATATTTCCAACTAGGTATGCTTGCAGTCCAAGATTAAAGAGCAAGTAGAATATGTCGAATGCCATCTCCTTTGAATTCACTGGATGCAGATCACCATAACCAGTGGTTGTAAGCGTGACTATGGACCAGTAAAAGGATGTTATATACCGGTCCTGTAACGGCAGTTGCTTCCAGTCCTCTTCGTAAAGATGCATCCATGCCCTCCCCGGGTTATGATATTGAGCAGCCATATAGTAGAAGATACAACCAGCAAAATGAGCAGCAAAGAGAGTAACCTGCATTGGACATCAGGAGCCTGGTGACACACATCATATTGAAGAATGAAGAATCTCCTCTCTTACAAGTATTACAATGTTTCTCTTTTCTAAGAAATACTCACGCAGAGCAGCTTGAGGCATCGAACCCAAAAATAGCTATAGTTCTTATCTTTCTCCAACCTAAACAAAGGAATAAGGTTGCTGGCGTTAGTGAATAAAAACTATTGTTCCAACGCTCACCTAGTAGATTTTTTTTGGTTGAGCAGTTCTTGACATAGAACCAAGGTCTCCTTGACAAAGTGGTTTAGTATTCAAAGATCGACTGCCTTTTAGTTCTGTCAAATGTCAGTAAATTTAGTGTAAATTATTAGTGGGCTTGTGTTTTGTCATCGTTTTTGGGTCAACAACTTGCATGTGAAGCCATCACAAAACAGTTAAAACTTTTCAGCTGAATACTTTTTCATAATTTTCTTACAAGAAACGCAATGGATATATACATATCGATTGGACATTGCTTTTCATAAACTAATGGGTTGGGAAGTCCTTTATGTGTATTTAAACTTCACTTATACCCAACTATGAGATTGATCATACCCCGTGAAGTGAACTTCAATTCATTCTCAAGTCATTAGGAAATTTTAACTTCGAGCAAATGAGATGATGATAAAACAAAAGTTACCTGGAAAATAATTGACTGACTCTCCGAAGACGCCAGAGACGTAGCAAAGTAAGTAGACCGTATGATGGAAACGGGTGGGGCAATATAGCCCGAGCAATTTCAGCAGGGACGATGGAGATGACATCAAAAAGCAACCAGGTACGTGCGTATCTCCAAGCAATCTCTTTGGGCTCATCCACCAGTAGATACGAGGTTTTGTCAAGGTATGCTACAAAGAAGGTCAACACGATGTCTATGGCAAAAAATGCATTGACAACGTTGTCCGTTATGGAGAGAGGGTGTTCAGGTTTCTCCAGGAACCCAAATTCAAATGGAGAAACCCATGCTGTGTAGAACACTAGAAATACCAGAAATGTCTCCCAGCTTCTGCAAAATTAGAGGTTGCCTCACCTGTTAGAGCATTTCCATCCCTTGAAATAACAAATTAATCAAATTTATAAGCAGAAAAGGTATCATCATTTGAAGCCAAGAGTTTCAATTAGAATTTAAGCTTTCTGAGAGAGGAAAGAGAAACCTTAATTTACAGACATCAAATGTCAATAGAAGAAAATGTCAAGTGAAATTGATACATTACTTCTGCAAGTTAAGCAAAAGGAAAACAATCAATTCTGAAAAAAATTTATGACAATGAGACAAAATCTCGTTGCAAAATGTGAATTTAGGTGGAAAAGGAAAAGGAGATGATGAAATATTGGATCATTTAATGGCTTTCAGTTATTTTTTTCATTTGTTTCGTACCTCGAAAAGTAATTAAGAAAAGAAAGAAACAAAAGCAATGCAAATTGAGCATGGCTATAGAGGGGAGGGGGAGAAAGGATATGCAAATGTAGTACCTATAGCGGGGATCAAAAGGGGAGAGAATGAAGCGACGAAGCTTGACCTTGCGGTTACTACGATAAGGGCCAAGAGAAGGCAAAACGCCTACGCTGAAGCTATATTGGCTACCTTCCTTTGACAATGAACGTCGATCACCTACCACTTCTCTCGTACATGACCCGCCTTCTCCTTCTTCTTCTTCTCTTGCTCCACAAAACAACACTCTTTTCTTCTTACTCGGCATAGCTTCAACAATATCCGCTGCCCTTTCTCTCTTTGGCTTTTTCCGTCCACAAGTCTTGCCTTCTGAATCCCGGTTTGCCTCTCTCCAAGTTCCCACCAATGGTGATTCTGAAATCACGCGCCAAAAACGGCTCCCGGTTGGTTTATGTAAGGGACGGTTTAAGTAGCATTGAAACCACTTGTTTCGTTGCTGCTTTGTTTGATAATTTAACAACTATTATTATCCGTACTTAAAAGAAGAACAAGGTCGAAGGTTCGAGTTAAAGGTCCTCCTTAAACCTCCTCAGATGTAGTTATGTACTAATGAGATCTCTGGAAGCTGCTCACTAGGTTGCTTTTACCTGACTCGCGAGTCGCGGGCCTTCTTTTTTTGTGTGTGTACTCGGTACGGTTTCCGAATACTCCTACCTTACTTTCCGCTGTCCTTTGCCTTGTATTCGCTGTTCTTAGTATTTCTTGGTGTTATTAATGGAATGCATGCGGTTGCTAAATTCATGGTTTGTTGAGGGGAAAAACAAAATTGGCTAGCTAGTTTTTCAAATAAACAAGTTTTTGAATTTGGCACAGAATATCTAGGATAAGTGATTAATTACCATTGAACATCCAGAAGAATAATGAAAAGAGGTATATCGACTAAAAATATTGTTCAGTCTTCTAGAAAGGTATCATGTAGCAACTATAAAAAGGAAGGAGAGATGGAGTCTCTTTGCACAGGTCTTTGCTAGATTTGAAGTATCCCACTGACGCTCCATTTATCACCAATGAAAACCAGCAATTTGAGATGCAGCAACGAATCATATCAATCCAAAGCTCAAAGAAGCCAAAATGCTGCAACATGTAATAGATAAACTCTCAGTTAATTCTATCATATACCTTCATCATGTCAAGCTTCAATATTACATTACCTCCCTTGGTTTTATCGTCAATTTGATGCATGAGCTCTTGAGCTAGCAAGATGTTATCATTTATTAATCTTTTAGCAGTAAAAGCACTTTGGTTTTCATAATTAATTGAGGTAGCAAAGAAGAAAGTCTATTTGCAAGAATCTTTGTGACTATATTTATTAAAAATAGTACACAAACTGATGGGATGAAAATCACTCCATTGAATTAGATTCTGAACTTTAGGAAGCAAAACTAGAGTAGTTGAAGTTGCACCGTGGAAAAAATCATTAACTGCATTCAACAAGTCATTTGCAATGATATCCCAACAATATTGATAAAAAAAGTGACGAAAATGGATCAGGACCAGCTACACTTTTTTTTATCAATATCAAACACTACTTACTTCACTTCCTGAAATGTAGAAGCTCCACCTAAAAGTTCATTATCTACATCAGAGACTAGAGAAGGGATTAAGGAATCATTAAATAATGAAAAATCATTATTTCCAGGTTTCAAAAGATTAGAAAAATATTATATAGCCGAAATTTGAATAATAGATGGAACCTCTATCATGTTTCCATCATCATCCTTAATCTTGAAAATATGATTCTTTATTCTCTTTTTTCTCATCATAGTGTGAAAGAATTTTGTATTTCTTTCACTTTCAATCAACCACTTTTCATTTGATTTCTGCTACCAAAAAGCTTCTTCAATGCTCAAAATTTTATTAAGTGCTACATAAGTGTCGTAACGTGTTAGGTCCGAAAACTCGACCGCTAGATGTGGGGTATTTTAGGGAGTCACAATCAATCTTTTTTACCTAAGTGCGATTAGTCACTTATTAAATTGATTCTATTCGACGAAGACATAAATTAATTTTAGATTCGTCAAAAAAATGATAAACCAGTTTACGTATTTTATTTAGAGTTGGGTTTGGGTGTACGGTTATGCATAGGGAAAGATTAGTACCCCTATAACGCCAGTTCCACGGATGGTACTATTTAATCATATATTATTTTAACCTATTAATTTTATTCTTGCGTTTCCTTAATTATTATTTATTTATTTTATATTTATTATTTTATTTTTTATCTTTTATTCTATTAAAATATTTTATTGTGACGTACCCGTGATGCAAATTGTGAAATGCATGGCATAAAATTAAGATAATGTCAAACAAATACCTTTTATTGCAGATATTTCTCGAATCCGTCCATCATGCTGGTGGGATCCAGAGATATCCTCTCACTTAGGAAATTACCCGAAGACTCACCTTCGCAAGTTTAACGAGTAAATCCCATCATCGGGATAATCGTTTGCGAATAAAAACAGTATTTTCATGAATGCAAACCTAATACGAGTAAAAGTTTTTTATTAAAGATAGTCTCCGAATCCTCCCATCATACTGGTGGGACTCAGAGGTATATTTTCACCTAGAAAATTTTTCAAAGAAACTCGCCTTCGCAAGCTCCCTCGGAAAGTCCCATCATCGGAGCTTATACTTGTATACAGAATATATCTATATGCCATGACATTTAACAATGCAATTATGATATGTGATGCACTCATAAACTCTATGTTCGTTTCTTATCTTTTACAAAATTTACTACTTTTCTTTGTGGGCGTATTTATCATGAACAAATATTTTACATTTATTTATTGTTCTTGTATAACCATTTCTATTTCATTATATATTTTACTATATAGGTACTTATTTATTTTATTATATGAAACTCCCCCTAAATCACATTTTTAGACCAAGTATTTTTTTATTATCCGTAATTATTGTTATTTATGCATATGTATTTTATCTGTTTTTTGTATTATTATGAGTAACAAATTTATTATTATCATTAATTCTTTATTTCTTTTGTTCGTATATTTTGATTAATCAGTGATTAAATATGTATATTTTTTTATTTATTTAAAATTAGGAACATCAAAATTCTGAATTAGGACCCTCCCATCATACTAATGGGGTCTTAATCAAAATTCTTAACCTAAGAAAATTCATTCGAAATTGCGACTTCTTGTGTTCTAAATAGACATTCCATCATCGATCTCGATCTTAAAACGATTATTACATTTTTTATATCATTTTTATTGTTATTATTATTAATTATTATTTTCTTAATTATCATTATTATTATTTTTGTTCATTATTTTTATTTCTTTTTTGTTGTTTGCTTTGTTGTACGCACATGTATTATTATATTTTTTACTATTATTGACTATTCACTTTTGCTTTATATTTTACCATTCTTTTTTATATATATTTAGCCTTAGTTAAATCTACTTATTTCCTATTTATATAAACCTCACTTATTTAAATCCCTTTTTGTAAATAAATATTTATTTAAGTTTTAGTTTACCTAACATGTTTGAAACTATTTTTTTATTTTCATTTTTACTTTCACTACTATATTTTTTTATTTATATTATTTATTTATTTTAATTTCCTAACACTCAAATAGACATATATGTAAATATCTTACTATTATAACTATTACCATTTCTTTTTATTTTTTTAAATTTNAAATGTTTATCTTTTTATTGTTTAATATTCCTTCCCTAATACTAAATAATTTTTCTAAACATTTTATTTCATCTTCTTTAGATTAATTATGTATTTAGAACACATATTTCAAAATAAAACAACCTAATATCTTAGCCCAAATAAATTCACAAATGGATCAAAAAAGAATTATACCTTTCTTAGTCCAGAATCGACCCAAAGCAACCAAACCCGTTCCACTGGTCTCTAAAGTGCACTCCAAACGCACCGTTTGGTGCTTGAATGGCCAACTGCTCTTTTCTCTTTCTTTTTCTTTTTTTTTCTTTCTTTCCTTCTCTCTCTTTCCTTTCTTTCTCTCTTTCTTTTTCTTTCTTTCCTTCTCTTATTTCTTCCTCCCTTTTCACCCTTGCCGTCGGCCTTTTCTCTCTCTTTTTCTCTTTTTTTTCTTTCCTTGCTGCCAACTTCTTCTCTCTTTCTCTTATCCGTTGATCGGTTTCTTTTTTCTCTTTTTTTTTTCTTTCTTTTTTTTTTCTTTCTCTCTTTCCTTTTTTTCTTCCTTCTTTCTTTTCTCTTCTTCTCTGCTGTCGATGTTACTTTCTCTTCTCCCTCTCTTTTTCTTCTCTCTTTTTTCTTTCTTTCCTTCCCTTTCTTCTTCTATCTTTCTCTTCTCTTCTTCTTTGCCGCCAACGTTTCTTTCTTTTCTCTATCTTTTTTTACTTTTCTATTTCTTTCCTTTTCGGTTTCTTGATTTAGTTTTTTTTTTATTATGGCTAGGCGTTTTTGCTGGTAGAACTTAGGATCTTTTTTTGGCTATTGTGTTTTTTGGGTTTTTGAAAGATTGGGTTTTTTGGTCATTTTTTTGCTTTAAAAAAAAATCTCCCCCCTCCCCCATTGTCGTTTGTTTGAGAACTCCGTTTAAGAGTTGGATTGTCTAAAAATTTGGACAATCTAGAGGTGAAATCATGTTTTTTTTAGCATGATTTCACAAGGCTTTAGCACAAAAAGAGGGGTTAACAGCCAAAGGTGTCCATTCCTCCCTAAATTCGACTTTTTCCCCAAGGCATTAAATGCCCTGCAATGATTAACTAGAGAGGGAGGCTGAGCATAGGCTCAGTCTTTTCCCTTCTCTGTTCTCCCTTTTTTTTTATTATATTATATTATTATTTATTTTTATTATTAGAAAATAGGTGTCTTTAGTAAGATTGATACATACCTTTTTAATTGGCAAAAGTTGGATCGACTTGATACAAAAGCTTACTAGCTATGGCATTTTCTTCAACTAATTAAACCTTGCTGAAAATATCTCCAAAAATCAAATGATTCCACCATTTAAGTCCCTGTTTAAGTCACAATTGTTTTTGCCAAAAAATTTCAAACCAGAAATTTGAATAAGAGCCTACCAATTATCTTTAACAAAATTCAAAAATTCATGATACTTTATCCAAACATGAAAGAACTGAAATGAAGATGGATGCATTTTTCTCAAAGTTAGAACGTGATATTAAAAAAGAGGGCAATGATCAAAACCATCTCTTGTCAAATGTTAAACACAAGTACTAACAAATAATTGAGACCCCACGTGATTATGGGCAACTTTATCCAACCTCTAATACATATGATAGTTAGTCCAAGTGAAAGAATTACCCCTAAGTCCTACATTAAGAAAACCACAATCCAACAATGTCATGGCAATTTGAAGGGTTGGGAGAGAGCTTCAATCTCACTTTAAAAAAATACTACAACTGGACGATCTCTGTCACGAGTAGGAGTATGGTTTGTATGCACGATTGGTGGCTTTTCTTGTGAAGTTACGGCCAAGAGGATTTACGCAATGCCTTTAGTGACATAGGAGGTTGTGGCTACACATGTTTTAGGGTTGAAGAAGGTGGTGGTGGTTGTTTGGTTGAGATGGAAGGTGGTGGTGCAAAGGAAGAGGATGGAGGAGGTGATATAATGGTGTTGGGATTGGGTGGCTACCCATTTTATTGAAAATTGGTGACAGTTGGCAATGGAGGAAAATCGCCTCCCAAAGA
This sequence comes from Theobroma cacao, assembly GCF_000208745.1. Classification (NCBI taxonomy): domain Eukaryota; kingdom Viridiplantae; phylum Streptophyta; class Magnoliopsida; order Malvales; family Malvaceae; genus Theobroma; species Theobroma cacao. Next base: position 8,747,049 of record NC_030858.1, read on the forward strand.
GAGCATTTTTAAAGTTTAAGGGTTTAATAATCTCTAATCTCTTGATCCAATACTGTTAATTAATTAAAATTAAACTATAAATATAATTCATCTCATACAAATATATCTTAACCATCTTTATAAAATATATCTATATAATTTCCTAATATAAGATTTCTTTCTTTTCTTAACAAAAATATAATCTTTGTGGAAGACAATCATAACCTCTCTCAACCATCATGTTTTCATCCTTTACCGGGTTGTGATAAGAGGTTGCAAGTGTCAATGCATGATGCCAACATTCTAATAACTCTATTATATAGAGTTATTTTGCCATATGTTGAGTAATAAAATGGCCAAGTCTTTGAGTTTAGGCAAAGTTGTAAGTAGTTTTTTTTTTTCTTTAATTAGTTAACTCATTATTAAACTAGTTTATTTTAGGTTATTTTAGTTCTTTTATATGGTAAAAATGCCTATTTTTAGCTATGGCTAATTTAGTTCCTATGTTTTCAAGGTCCTTAAAAGAGAAGGGGTCAAGTGACAAGGAATTACACAAGTTGACCTGGTGCAGACTTCACTAAACATGCAATGGTTTTTCAGACATAACTCAAGCTATAGAAGTCCAATCAATGTAATTCTTAGACCATGGGAAAGATAAGAGGAAGGGTTATAACTTTCATGCTTATCACTTTGTCCAGTTCTGATCCAAGTATAGTCAAAATCGCATTAGAAGTAACTTGACTATAGTAACTCTGCACTAGGCAGCTTGAAGGAAGAAAACATGGAAACAGCAAGCACAACGGTGTAGCACTACCCCCTACCAAACAGAACCTCCAGTGCTGTAACACCAAGCTCTCAGTGCTACAGTGCTATCCAGCACTACAAACATGACCTTTGGCAATGAACTTAACGCAACAGTGTTAAACCCCCAATGCTACAACGCCAAGTTAAGTAATGTGGACCCTCCGATTTTTCAAAACAAAGGGTAACTTTTAAAAGTTATAAAAGAGAGTTTTTTTTTTTTTAGGGAAAAGGAAAAGGGAAGAATGGGAACAGCTTATCATCAGAAATAGAAAAAAGTTAGGGATTTGGTTTACGCAAAAGAGGAAAAAGGAGAAAAGAAGTGAAGGATTTTCTTGGGAGCTGTATCATCCACATCAGCTTACTTTTCTCACACTAGTTTCATCTCTTTCTCTCTCTCTCTCTTTCTTTTATTTACTGTAGAAATGTTTTCTGAAAATATTGAGTTTTGTATTAAATATGTTGAACTAAATTTCTATTCCTAAGATTGTGGTTAATCTCTACTTATAGTTTGGATACTTTCATTTCCTTTTACTCAATATTAATGGGTGTTATGTTGTTTATTTCAAATCAATACTTGTTGCTTCTACTTGTTTGATCAACAATTAGATTGAGTTGAGTCTCTTAATGCAACTTGACAAAGGAAATTTAGAATAGACTAAGGATTTGAATAACATATGTTCACTTCACTTAGAGCATAGGTGATTTGATTAGTATTTAGGATAGAAATATACCTAAATACCATATGCAGCCAATATTAGGGTATAAGCTTATTGAACCTACCTTAATTAATCTATATAGACATATGAAAAATTAATTAATATAGGTATGTTTACAATATCTCAACAAAGAATTGTAGATAAATTTAGACTCTAAGCTAGCAACCAACCCATTGATATAAGTATAAGGAGTGAAATTAAATCCAAATAAAAAGTAGAGTACTTCCACAATCCTAGGCTCCATTTTGCTGAACTTCTAGAAATTCCTTAACATTAATTCATTAGTTTTGCTTGTTACTTTAATTTCAGTTTTAATTAATTTTTAAAATTAGATTTACTTGGACAAAATTAGGGTGCTAAATTTTAGTAATTAGCAAGAGTTTTGATACAATTCCCTGAGGAGACGATACTTACTTACTATTATACTACTTGTGCAACACGTACGCTTATGTGTGTGTGGAACCAACAACACATTCTAATATCTTCCACTACCCCTATTTTTCTTGTTATTAATACGGAATCACTTTTTTACTGCAAGTTCCACATACCTTTTTTGCAATGCTATCTTCAAAGGTGGAGAGAGAGGGGTGGCGGTTAGTTTTTAATTTTTTTATTTTTATATGTATAAAAGTCAACAAAATATAACTTTGTCACCCCTAAATAAATTAAAAGAGTTGATTTAGAGTAGTGGTACTTAACTTAATCTGAATTTTGAATGCCTAGATTCAATCCCTTTTAGGTCCAAACTTTGAAATTATTTTTCTTGTTTTCCTTTTTTCCTTTAGCTCAAATTTTGAAATTATTTTTCTTTTCTTTTTTTTTCCTTTTTGCCTTAGCTTTTCTAGGCCCAAGTTTTGGAATTATTTTTCTTTTATTTTTTCTCTTTTTTTTTAACTCATCTTTTGATCTTAAAGATAGATTTAATTATTCAAGATTGATGACATTGAACTTGATATTATGCGAAATCCATGTTCTTTTTTCTTTTTTTTCCTTAACTCATCTTTTGATCCTAACGATGGATTTAATTGTTCAAGATTGATGACATTGAACTTGATAATATGCGAGATCCATGCTTGCAAAGTGTTTCAACTTTCTCAGAGCTATGCCAATTAATGTTAAATGCAAAAAAATCATTTGTATATTTTCTTCTAGATCATTTAATTGCATATAAAATATGAATTGGAGTATTTTGAACTTGATATTAGGCAAAATCCATGTTTGTAAAGGGTTTCAACTCTTTCAGAATTATGCCATTTAATATCAAAGGCAGAAAAATCAATTATATATCCTTTTCTAAATTGATTGATTCAACTTATCTTAACTCTTCCAGTTTCTATAACAATTACAGAATGCACATTTTCAATTACCAAAGTTGTAAAGATGAGATTACGTAATAAAATGGAAGATGATTTTCTTACTAGTTCACTTATCCTTTACATTAAGAAAAAGATTGTTAACATCATTGACACGGGTTTAGTCATAAATGAATTTGAAAGTATGAAAGCACATCGAGCATAGCTTACGATGTCTAATGTGAAAATCTAATGTCAATTTTTCTTTCTACTTTATATCTATTTATGCTGGTGAATCTGAAAATTTATATTTAAATTGTTAATAAAATTTTATATTATAATTTAATTTTATTTCAAAAATGATTAATTTTTTGCTCCAAATCGAATCATTAACCCAATTCATGACGTTGTATGATTACTCCACACCCCTCATATGAAATCCTGGATCCACCACCAGCTATCCTTAAAACCAAAACCATACACCTAGAATTCAGCGTGTAACATGTCAGTTCTCCGTGTGTGTTAACACATCAGTTCTCCCCATGCACTTTGAAACTCCACGATTAAAACATTAGCACTATGATAAGGGATGATCGAGGCCAAACCAATATCAGGTTGCATAGGATTAACAAAATTCTATGGTGGCGAGGTCCGATAGCTAACTTGATCCCTTAAAGTTTGACCTCTGTTTCAATCCCTTGTATTTGAGACTAGGAGGTGGAGGGTAATGACAACCCCTTTAAAATTTTTGAAAATTTTTATTTTATATATATATATATATATATATATTTTAATAGCCCCTTCAAAATTTTTAGAATTTTTATTTATTATATATTTTTTAATAGCTTTCTTAAAATAAATTTTTTATTTAATATTAATAAAAATAAAAAATAATAAAATGACCTCATAAACCTTACTTAACTTTATCATAATTTAAGGTTCTTCACACCTCTTTCTCCCTCTTTTTTTTTTTTCTCTTTCTCTTCTTTTTTATGCTTTTATTTTTACTTTAGTCTTTTCTTTATAACTCACAATTAAAACACACTTTATTCCTCCAAAGACTTTTTGAGTTTGAATAAGGAATGACGAAGACCACTCACTACTATTGTATTAAATTAAGAAAATGTAAAATTTTTTTATCTTAATCTTTCTATTTATATTATTTAACTATTTATATATTTAATCATTATGTGAAATCTTGTATATCGTATTTAACTATTTATATTTTATACATTATAGTTTTATATTTAATACTTTAAGTTTAAATAGAAATAAAATAAGAATATTAGACCTGGCTACACATTGGTTAGGAGATGGTCTTAGGTTTTTTTTTTTTATGTTAATGGTCTCATGTGCTACCTTTTTTTTTTTGTGGCATTTTTTTTCTCTTTGAGCAGCCATCAAGTTTTTCGAGTGGCTTTTTTTGTGTAATTGTATAAGTTTTCACACCCATATCGGGTTCAGGTGTCTTTGATCAATCAGAGATTCAATAAAAATTACACTTTTCAAAAAACAAATTCAAGTTTGATTAAAGTACGAGTAAGTTGAAACAATTGACAAATTTAAAAAAAAAATTATGCAAATCATCTAAATAATTTTTCTACACTTAAGCCATCAAGTCTCAATGTTTCAAATCATGAATAAGATCAATATGAATCAAAACATCCTAAGCTCAAATTTGAAAAAATGGATGCTTTTCAGGTAAAATTCAATCTTATAAAATTATTGTACGTCTTTCTTTTCTTATTTTCTTTTGATTTATATGTTATATAAAATTCTTATTTATCATGAATCTTATGATTATTTTTTAAATTCGACATCTTAGTTTTAAAAATTTTTAACTTTTATATCTTTTTCATCTTTGGCTCCCAACAAAAGTTAATTAGCTCCGCCCCTATTTGAGACTAAGCATTGATTAAATTAAACATGTTTCATCAAGAAAATAATATTTTAATAATAATTTTATTATTTTTGATTTGCTTGTATAGAGATGTTTACTAACTCCAAAGATTTTGCTAAGATAAATGCATTATCTATGACAGAGCAAGAAATAATGATAACGTGTACATAACTACACGGAAGGCATCATAACTACACGGAAGGCATCATCCATATATGCTTCATATGATCTGATAGCATCACAAATCCAACAAACTACAAGGCATGGCATATTGGCATGTTGTGAAATTACGAAAAGCATATTTCTTTTAAAAAGCAGTCAAATCCTTTATTCCCTCCAGGTTTAATGAACGTTTATACTTTGCTCTTAAAAAAAAAAAAATGCTTTTCTTTGTCCCTCATTTGTTTTCTCAGTAATCATAGACAGTTCAGTTTCTTTGTTGGCCTCTGCACCGTTACTTATTGTTCTTATTGTCAAAGTAAATCGGGAATCATGATCCTAAATCTTTCATGGGCCATTCAATTTTTTATGCTGTCCCAGCAGTCAGTCACTGTAATTGCCGCAGATTTTCAAAAGCAATGTGATGTTGTCAAGATACTCACAAGGCAATCAGGATCGGTTTGTGTTGTTTAAACGATTCAAAGTGAGAGTTGCCCACCAAGTTTGCATTTTAGTCAAACAATACCTTGGTGACTGGTGAGACTTCCAAAAAGCCGGTGCTAGATGCTCCTTATTGTCGTCTGATGTTTCTTCTGTTGCGAGATGTGCCCAAGCCCTTTGAACCTTTTTGCATATGGTATAGAAAACTGATGTCATGACATTAAGATTACAGTATAAAATCATTTGCATACCTACTTCATGAAAGCAGCAAAATCGGACGAAATGATTCACAGAGGCTTGAGAAACTGTATTATGCATTGGGCAGTATGTGAATTTGCTGCCCTACAATCAAATTTTGTCAAATGAAATTCTCATTCCGGAGAATGGGAACATCTTTTGCCAGACTACCACGTTAAGGGTGGCCAGAAAAAGACTACCACGTTAGGCTGTTCAGAATCAGGCCCATTATCCGCCGTATCCTTGTGATTCTTGTCTGTCAAGTTGCCCACCGTTAAACTAGTCAATGGCTCGTAGCATCAATTTTCTTTTTCTTTTATAAAAAAGATTTAAAATTTAAAATTACATTCAGATATTATTTAAAAGTTTTTTTTTTTCATCAAAAAATTTTTTTATGTCAAATATATCGTTTTCTCTTTTCTTTTCTTTCTTGAGAAATTGAAGTATCATAGTTCGATTGCTTACTAGATCAACAAAAATCTAATATTATTATTATTTTATAAATTTGAGAGTTGTTCTGTTTTTTTATGAATTTATTTGATTTTAACATCTAAAATCGTCAAAATTGATTTGTTTCATTTTAGTTTATTATGTGATTGAAGATGGCATGAATACCCTATATGGTAATTTTAACTAAAATTAAATCTTGTACAATTTATTTTGTTAAACAACTTACCATACAATTTTAACTTAATTTTAAAAGCTATTATTTTTTATAAGAACTTCATAATAGCTTTTAAGTTAAAAAAAGTTACCAAACATGCTCTTACTCTCTTAAATCTATTTGTCATTTGAAATTACATAAAATAACCCAAATTCTCGTAAATCAAAACTCTAGACAGCTTGCACATCATTCACAAAAATGACCATATTTTAAGTTATGAAACTCAAAATCAAGATTCGTTTAATGTGTTGGAAACTTAATAAGCTATCTATTCATATAAATCTCAACACTTAATTCACTATAGGAAAAGTGCAAAAAATTTTCAAAATTGGCCCTAGCATTGTGTTTACAAAAAAAAAAAATCATATCTTTACATAAGAAACTAAATCCACTTCCGTTTGGTTTATTAGAAAATAGACTTATATAGCTTTCCAACCATATATGACTCAAATAGCAAAACTTGCATAAATCGATACAGAACTAAACTTAAACTAACATTACAATATACAAAACTCAATTTTTTTAACAAATTTCCTTTTTAATATTAATTCAAATTCTTCGAAATTAATCAAATATTTTTCTTTAATTTAAAAAATGATTTTTACTCACCTAATGATGGTAAATCCAACAATAGCCTTTAATTATTTATTATTCAAGTTGCTCTTAAAAATCTCCAAATCTTACACAAAAATATACATGTGGACTTTTCTTCTTAGCTATAGGTTTTTTCACTAAAGTAGCTACCTATGTTTAGATGATATATTTATATTATCTGACATATATAAATATAGGTTTTTTCACTTGAGATATATCAGACCTTAACTCAAATATTTTTTGGGTCGGGGTTTTACATCATTATGAAGAAGGGAAGCAAACAAGGGACCCAACCCTGATGTAAGACCTTTGTCCTTTAAAAATGAGAAAATGCCCTGACATTTCTCTCCTATTTATGCGCCATCTTCTTCCCTATTTCCATTCCTGACACGCATAACAATATCCTAATTTGCTATAATTTAAAAAATGATTAACTAATGTATCTGATTAAACACTTATCAAATAAAAATGATCGAATAAAATTTTAAAAGTTCTGTTTGAATTGGGTTCCTTTTTATGTTTGTCTTCTTCGACTTCAAGCTTGAGCTTGAAGAAATGTTCAACTTCAATACATTCAAAATTTTGATTGGATTGTAGTGTGAAAACCACAAAGACCATCTTAACAATTGTGTATTGAGTAGGGTTTTTTTTTTTTTTTTTAAAGTTAAGCGTCAATTGTCTTCCTTGCTATTTCATCTAGAAGTTTTAGTGGGAGCTGATCGAGAAGGATGTTCTTCTAAATTTTTTCTCTTTTGTTACTTTCTCTTTCTAGGTAGTAGTTTAAGATGAAATCACTTCTCATACTTAATGAATAATAACATGAGTCATATTATCTACAATTGTTACTTAATGAATCCTTAATATTGCGAAAGAAGTGTTGTAATAAGGTTCATTGTACCAAGTTATTATAACACAAAGACATATGATAATAAAGTCTTTTCTTTATTAGATCTTATTGTCAAGAAGACATTTGAAGGTCAAAAGTTTAATAAAATATCTTAATTTATACTTAATATTATAAACTACTTGTCTATGATGTCCCTTGGTGCCAGCACTGATCCTTGTATTTAAAGCACAAGTCACCCTTTGTTCAAGACTCAATGATTTTTTGAGGTAGCGAGGGCAACTAAATATCACGCGTCAAAATTAAATAGGGTGTTGCAACTTGCCCATGACAGACATAATGAATGGACACAAATCAAGCTTTAACCACGACGGGCAAGCCTAGGGTAATCCTGTCCGGACCAACAAATAAGCATGCGCTGCAGCTCTGAGATCCTTAAAGAAAAAGTTTGAGACGTAGGGTCTGGCCCAAAAGAAAGAATGGACCAAAATAGGGTTCGTAAAGACGGGGTTATTAGGTGCATAGGGGCCCGATAATCCATCAGCTCTGAAACGACATCGTTACTTGTCCTACATTTGCGCTTTGAAAGAGTCTTGGTATTTGCCTAATGGGTAGTAGACAGCGAAACAGAAAAAAGGAAAAAATAATTATCGACGATTCTTCCAGAAAACAAAATAAAAAGAGATCGGTTCGGAACTACGGTGAGGTAGAGAGAAAGAGAGAAGCAAAAAATGTCGTCGTTTTTGCAATCATTTCTGGATCCGAAGAAGAGCTGGTTGGCAGCTCTGCACATGAAAGCCCTCTCCACCCGCCTCCGCAAATATGGTTCGCTTTTCCCCAAAACGCTAACCCTAATTTCTTTTTTTTTTTTTAAATTCAATTAAACTTATTGGAGAATTTGCTTAGGCCTTCGCTACGACGATCTTTACGATCCTTACTACGATCTGGATATCAAGGAGGCGTTGAATCGGCTGCCACGTGAGATCGTCGATGCCCGTAACCAACGCCTTAAGCGTGCCATGGACCTCTCTATGAAGCACAAGTATCTCCCCAAAGATCTTCAGGTTTCCACTTTTTCCAGTTTTCAGTTTAGATTTGGAAGAATTGTATTTGAGTACTTAATTTGGGGGGATTTTAGTTGTTTTTCTGTAATTTTAAATAAGATTTGGTCATTATATGTTAGAACAAACCTCGAATGGATCCTATTGTGAATCATATTACCCTTTAAAAGCATATGTCATTGATGTTTTAGCATTTTTTATAATTAAAAAAAATAACACTACACGTGTACTAATATCCTGATATTTTGTGTATGGCTGTAGCCCTGTATGGGATATAAGTAAGATAGAACTCTTGAGTTCTTTTCTAGGATTGGTTGCTACTTATAGTACTTGATTTTTGCTTCCGAAACCAATAGGTAACCATTAAATGTAGAAGGTTAAATTGTTCTGAATTGTTAAATGGAAGTAGCAAAGTGGGAACTAAACTCTGTTTTACCTATAGAGCTCAATCCCTCTAAGGCTAGTAAACAAAGTGGATGCAGAGTGAGGAACTTAAATTTCATTATTTGTATCTATAAGATAAGCAATGTCTATTTTTGGTAAACATCAGTTAATTTCTTTGATTATGTTTATAAGTCTAAACCATGTATTCTTGCCACTCTTTTCACTTTGTAAGAAATGGGGATGGGTAAAAATAGCATTAGTTGATCAGTGTTTTTGATGTGAACATGCATCTTCACTTCATTACTGTACTTTGAGGTCTCATAATTCATTGGATTTTATTGTTCCTTTGCAGGCTATGCAGACACCATTTCGGAGCTATCTTCAAGATATGCTTGCTCTTGTAAGTTCTTAAAACAGTAAAGTTCTGTTGATTAATTGACTGATTTGATTTTGCCTCTTTTTTTGGCTTGGTTATTTCATGTGAATATCGGACATGGGTATGTATTTGACACAGGTGTCTTCAATTTGTTATACGGCTATCTTATAGGAAGGTCATACACTCATGTCCCTACCTTATGAGGTGTCAAATAAATTTCCTGCATGCATACTTTAGAAAAACTGAAGAGTTGGAGATTTGGAGTAACATTCACATGATGTGAACAGTAATCTGTACACTGCAGTAATTAGTATGTTTCTATCTAGTTATGTAGAACAATTTTGCTAGTACTTGGTGTATTCCGACAAATAAATGGATAAAGTAATAGGATTCAAATTTCATATTTTCTATTTTATTATCTAACTAGGGAACTATTGCTCATGCTGCATTTATTGTATTCATTTCCTCCGTTTCACTACCGAGACTAGTTTGTTTCTATAAGACCCTAATTCCTTATAATTATATTTCAGATGATTCTGATTGTTACCACTATATCAAAGTAGAAAGTTTTATAGGGATTGTTGTATCTGATTGAATTCTGTCTTTTTACTTATTGGATTTTAAGAAGATTTCACTTCAATCTTCATATGTTAATCGTCTGGGATGTCAGCAATTGAAATCTTGTTCTACAAGGCCCCAGCTTTATCTGAAAAAACTTTCTAAATTAAGATGGATGGTTATGGTTCATTTTGGTGTCAAAATGCAAGATTCTTTGTAGTTATATTAACTTTTATTAGTTAGCTGGTTTGGGATGAAGTTTATATGATTGGATTGCTGCAATGCTTACCAACCAAGAGGAGTTCATATGGTTGAAAACTTCCAGGTTTCTTGCTAATACTACTATGTGATTGGATTGTTGCAATGTTTACCAATCAAGAGGAAGTACATATGGTTGAGAACTTCTAGGTTGCTTGCTAGTACCGGTTGTTACATGTCCCGTCATATTGTTTATCAATCACAATTTGCAGACACATTGTGTGCTTTTGCTGCACTTTATCTATGATATAAATTAGAATTTTTACCTAGTATGTTCTTTGTGTTAAAAAGAAGCATGACTTGCTTTTAATGTGTAAATCAATGGATAGAGTTTGAGTCTGTGTTAAGATACTTGTCGGTTGGTATCTTGCAGGTGAAGAAGGAGAGAGCAGAGCGTGAAGCTTTAGGAGCTTTACCCCTGTATCAGCGAACCATTCCTTGAGGTTTTAAGAGTCTCCTGTAGCTATTGCCGTTGGAGTTTATCTTCAGAACAGTGATTTGTATGTCGTATCATGCTTTGCTAGCAGATGTGGACATGAATTTTGCCTGTCCTATTGGTTGGTTACACAGTGATCTTTGTCAGTTTTGAATGGAATCACTAATTGGGTTTAATCTGTTTGCAATTCCCTAATAATATGTAAACCAGCGAACTGCATTTTATGCTTGAATGCAAATTTACAATGAAACCTTACTCACATGGAAGGTTTTCTTGTTAGTGGTTAGGTTCATTTTGATTTGTGTGTTGGCCCCTGAACTAACTTGCATTTTTGTGTAGATCTATACCGACCCATCCTAGTTTTGTAGGCAATCGTTGAAGCCCATTGGGCTTTTAGTCCGACAAATAAAGGTAACACTTTTTATCCTATAAACACTTCCCATGGCTAAAATTCAGCACTTAAAGACTGCCTGGAGTGTCTCTCCCTGTGATCCGTATTACTTATAGAAGTGGCCTTTTGAATTTTATATAAGTCCATCATGGTTACTAATCCTATTGTTATTAGTTTTTCCTGCTTAAAAAAGAAAGCCCAGAGGCCGTCGGTATTTAAGGACTGACCTTACCTCAAGCTGATCCATGAGTCTGTGGGCTTCACGCTTTCGTGGCAGACCTAATTCAACGGGCAACCCTCTGCCCGCGAATCTGCTGCTATTATTTTTGTCGAAATTGGTATATCTCCATAAATAAATCTTGGTCTTTCACTCAGGTGTGCTGAAAATAATCTTCATGCTCTCCAAATTGAGCTACTCTGTACCCATAGGAATTAGGATGAGGGAGGGGGATTTTTAATCCTTGGCATCAATCTCTCAAGTATCGTACCGTAGCACTTTCTTTTTGTCCTTCGATAGTTGCAAATGCTTAACTTCCTCATCGCTGTATAATATTTAGTAAAACTTGGTTTTGTTTTTGTTCCCAGGACAAGAGCATTGTTTATATCTTTGCCCAAATCATATGGATTTCTATCCAACATTTAAAGTCCGCAAAAATGTCTCACTTGTTAGGATGTGTCCCAATATTTGCGTCCATTGAAACCCTTAAACCATGTTATCTAGGTACCAGACTTTTAACCATCCTAATTGCCATTGATTATGTTGTCCTGCAGTTGGATCACCAGCATTTAACTCCGTCGTCCTCTGATCGGATCATTCTCAATTCCACGTTACAACAAAGTTGAGCTATAGTTCCCTCAACAATTTACCTTAGCAAACAACAAAATATTAATAAGAAAAAACGAAATAGTAGTATTGACATGAAGAAAACATCAATAAGAATGAAGGGGAAAACTAAAGATTACTGACATATACATTGGGGTTGAAAATTGAGCTTGGTACAGGACTGGGAGAGACACAAAAGCAAGCGCTGACATTTTTGTTAAAACAGTTACTTGCATCACTTAATTGCAACTTATTCTTCACCATACAAATAGCTAGGACTGTTCCTGTTAGGTATGGTTCAAAAATTGTTGATGAAGAGGACAAAAAGTAGAAAGAGATTTTCTCCAAACATGTCAGTGTAATCCAAGTAGAATTAGCCATGTGGAAATGGGTGGTTTTGGTGTCCTCATCTTCTGTCCCCCTTCATCTCTATCCATCTCCCTTTGTTTAAATATTATACAACTCAAGCCTTGCAAGGAAGATTTTCTTTCCGATGGACATTTCCATGTGATTCCATGAGGCCCATGCCTTTAATGCAGGCAGCAACTGCTCTTGTAATAATAAACCATCCTCCGCCTTGTCTTTTTGGATTCATTCTTTAATCAATGGAGATTTTCAAGTCCGGAGTGATTGGTAATTGAATTAAGTCATGAAGAAGGTACGGAGTGTGGGGAGAACCCTGTGAGTGAACGTTCAAATCTTCCCTTCAGGCAGCCATGAGCAAACAGGACAGGGACATCCTAATCCCTGAGACAAGTTCAATGAATGTTGGACGCGTGGGCAGTTAGTGCACCGCCTGATCTGCCCAACATAATCCCTCCTCGTTTAGCCAAATACAGGGTTCAGTTCAATTTTGACATGGGATCAAACTCCAACCCTCGAGCTCGACCGTCGCTGGAGGCAACTCCCTGGGACTTCTAATTTTCTTCCCTAGCAGTGCTAAGTTGCCAGGATTTAGGAGTAAGCTTTTTGGATGCCAAGCCAATTGGGGAGTTGCAATTTTGCACCCAACATGTATTTGATCACAACCCTAGACAAATTAATTGTATAGAGAGTTGCAATTGTGATAAATTACTTCTCAATCACAAAAGAAAGTACAGAGAATTGTGATAATTGCTTTCATCAATCATAATTTTTAATCTCAACAGTCAATCACAATCATAATACTAAATATGGCTCCTAGCTTCTTTTTGGAACTTAATGCATGCCACATGTCAAAAGTTCCATATAAGTTCACTATAAAAAAAAAAGTTTTTACGATAAAATAACCACAGTTGTCGACAGATTTTAAATTTTTATCAATAAAAATATTAAATTTGATAATAATTGGTTGTTTTTGCTTAATGAAATATAAGTATTATTATATTTAAGAATTTAATTCAATTCATAATATGTCTATATCTTTTACTTAAAAAATCAAGTTTGCATTATATATATATATATATATATAATTAGAATATCTATCTAACGATTAAAAAGATTACATTTACAACAATATATGGTAACAATTACTAATTACAGATTAATATATCTATATGTAAACACTTGAATATTTGATTTATTGGTTGGTGCATAATTCCTTACTTAAAAGAGTAGGGTTCGAATCTTTCTTTTTTCAATTATATATATATAACGTCAAAACTACACATTATGATGAATTTAATTGATCATATTTAGGAACATCAATTTGAAAGAGTAGATTTGGGTTTTATTTGTTTTGTAAATTGTGAAAATGAAATGCACATTTACTTATATATTTGATAGAGTATAAGTACAAAATGTATTTCATATTCACAAATTTACAATTAAATGAGGACTTAATAACTTTATTAATTTGAAAATAACATTCATCAAAATCATGTTTACATGTGTGTGTCACATAATTTATATAAAATTTAAAATTCAAATATATTTTTTTTCAAATTCAAGTTACCAAATGCAACTTCAACGGGATAACCAAAATCCTACCATTATAGCATCATAGATGGAAAAATGCCAAGTCTAGCACATTGAAATCGAATGAACTTGGACGTTTTTGTATTTTTTATTTAGTGAAAGCCGAATTCAAGTTTCTAACCAATTTTTTTTTTTTTATGAGTAAGAGATAGATACATACATACATTAATGCTCAAGTCAAATATGCTTAAGTGTGTAACTTCATCGCTCAATGTTAATGCTATACTTAATTGAAAGGATCTATACCTCCCTACGAAATTTGGGATGCATTTAACGAACCTTTCTCACAATAATTATGGATTAAATCAGATTATTGCATTAAAACGATTAAATTCAAAATTTAGAAAAAATATGAAATCGCGTAAAAAATTTTAAATTAGACCTTTAAAAAAAGAAACGCAGTTTATAATTAAGAAAAGAGTGACTAATACTAGCTAACTAAAGATATTCAACAACCTTTCATATGTTATATAGAAAAACCTACAAATTGGTGCAAGCTGATACCTGTCAATGCAAATACAAAGTCCCGGTCTAAAATCAAAGCTCAGTCCATTATTGGAAGCCTGACCCTTTTTTTTTTTTCCTCATTTAAATTGGTTAGTATCCAAATGAAAGCAACACCTGATTAAAGCTAAGCAATTTTAAATTCTTACTGCTTGCTTTAGATCCGACTTGTGATTAGTCAGACTTGGGGGTTTTTCCGTTGGATTGGGAACTCCATTCGTCGGCCTCTGTCAATATCAGCAACTAGAGCTGTTAGCCCCTCAAATTTCGTGGCCACAATCTCAGGGATGCGCTGTTACAACCAATCCAGATTTCCGACACTACTATTCGGGGAGCGAAGACAGCTGCTGGCTACTGTCACTCTCAAACAGGGTTCCAGCACCCCATGCATGCACGAGCTCGTGAACCCTAAAAGCGGATCTTCACATTTTTTCCTTGTCCTGTTCTTCAATCCAGCTTGATATATACAAGTTGCTCTTAAGGCGTTGCCATCATCGTATTCAAGGAAGAGAAATCGACGGATTAAGCCAGCAAAAGACATAGCTAGCTCGATTTGATTGCCACTATGTATATATGTATCTTTGGATTTGGACCCCCTCCCCAGTTAATTTGTTGTCTTCTCTCTTTTTTTTTTCTTCCTTTTTCAAAGCTCCATGGCATACTGTTGATGCTTTTACTATTCTTATATTATCATCATGTTAAAGTATCACTATCAAAAAGACAAAGATGTATGCACCTTTCTTATCCAACCTATCAATTCATTTTTTTTCTTTTTTTTTAACTTAAAAATATAGTTGAATCACCATTCAGAATTCAAGGTTTAATTATAACAGAAAACAGTGTTCATACTTAACATTATTATAATCATTAAAGACACATTATTTGAATCTTAAAAAGGGTAGGATCAGTACTAAGAGGTGATGATTTCAGGCAAAATCATTATTGATAGTGATTGACCGAAGAAGGATTTATATTTATAATTAATAGTTCATGCATGCCATGGTAAAGCAAACAAAGACTATCAAAATATTTTATAGGCACTCATAATTGATGTCTTTGGCAATGAATATAGGTTCATTGTATTTTTAAATGGTGGGAGTTCCAATATTTGTCTCATCTAGCTGGATAAATATATATCAGCTAAGTTCCAATCAGTACCTTTGGATTCACTATGGATATTAATTAATTGTTACAATTTTCATAAAAAGAAAGTTTGAAACTTACTGAAAAAAAATGGTAAGAAAAAGATGTTCATCAAGTCCTCTTGTGTCCATATCAATTTGGACTTTCCACTTTGTAACATCTATAATATATATAAAAGTAAGATGTTTCAATTTCTTTCAATTTTTTTCAATTAAGTCTTTAATTGAATGACAAGTGTCATTCAATTAGAACTCNGTAACATTTATAATATATATAAAAGTAAGATGTTTCAATTTCTTTCAATTTTTTTCAATTAAGTCTTTAATTGAATGACAAGTGTCATTCAATTAGAACTCCCTTTTATTTTTTTGACCTTTCGTTTTTTATTGAATTAATTTTTTTTAATACCTTATGCTAAAAAAAGTTGTTTTTGACATTTGAAGGGTTTTTTTTTGTTTTTTTTAACTTTTATTTATTTTAATAAAAAAAACTTAAAAACAATACTTTTTAACTTTTAATACTTAGAGAATAAATTTATTTAATATTTATCAATTACAATTTAATATTATTTTTATCTATATTCTCTTATTCTATATGAACCTGAATCTATAGTATATAGATACTTTTTTTGTATATAAATGTTTAAATTTCAATAAATATCCATCCAATTCATTATATAAAAGTAGGATAATTGATTGGGTCAATTGATTGACATTTTTCATTCTTAATTAAATTAATTTTTTTTACACCTTATGTCAAAACTACATTGTTTTTTACATTTGAAGGCTTTTTTTTCTTTTTTACTTTTATTTATTTTAGTAAAAAATATTGAAAACAATAATTTCTAACTTTTAATACTTATAAGATAGATTCATTTAATATTTATCAATTGTAATTTAATACTATTTTTTGTTTATATTCTTTTATTCTGCATCAACCTAAATTTATAGTATATAGACATCTCTTTTGTAAATGAATATTTAAATTCTAATAAACATCCATCCAATTCATTGAATAAAATAAAAAAATCAAAAAGGTCCACTCATTTTTCAATATACATGGCACACAGTCATCATTTAATAAATAAATCAATTCAATTTGATAACCTTTAGCCATTCATTTTATATATAAAAGACATATAATACTAGAAATTATTAAGTATTTTATATTTATTTTACAACTGTTTATTTTAACCTGTTAATAGTATATGTTATATACTTTCTCATTTCTTAATAGTTTATTATATATCTAATAATCTTTAATAGGATTATCGTCTTTTTTGGATAAATTCTGTTTTAAATAGGATAACTAATTGGGTCAATTGGTTGTCATTCTCTATTGAATTAATTTTTCTTACACCTTATGTCAAAGCTGATTTTTTTTTTTTTTACGTTTGAAGGGTTTTTTATTTTTATTTATTTCAGTAAAAAAATACTTAAAAATAATAATTTTTAATTTTTAATGTTTAGAATATAGATTCATTTAATATTTATCAATTGTAATTTAATATTATTTTCTGTTTATATCATCTTATTCTGTATGAACTTGAATCCATAGTATTTAGACATCTCTTTTCTACATGAATGTTTAAATTCTAATAAATATTTATCCAATTCATTGAACAAAATAAAAAAATCGAAAAGGTTTATTCATTTCTTAATATACATAGCACATAGTCATCATTGAACAAATAAATCAACTAAATTTGACAACCTTTAGCCATTCATTTTATATATAAAAGATATATTATTAGAAATTAATAACTATTTTATATTGATAGGATCTTTATATTATATGGTTGCCTTATATTGTACAATTGTTTATCTTAATCTGCCAATAGTACATGTTATATACTCTCTTATTTTTTAATATTTTACTATTTCGTAATCATATATGTAGGTATAAGTTTCCAGTAATTGAAATCAGAACAAATCATTCTTTTCAATTAACACCAATTTATTTTTTCCTCTATCAGTAAAAATCGGACATTCATACAGTTCACTAATATAATATTACTTTTTCTACAAACTCTTTTGAAGGTACCAAATTGAAATCTACTATAGCATAATCAATATTTCTTGTGATCTTTTTCGTAGCGTAGCTACGGACACTATTCTAGTATATATAAAACCACAAGTAAAATTCTTATGAAACCTCTATAATTCTTGGTGATAGAACTTTAAATAAATACAAAGAGAAGTAGTCCAATAACAAAAGGGCAGAGCTTCCCCATAGCTTTTTTTTAAAAAAAAATATTAATTTTGTATCTTGCTATTTTTCTTCCTTCAATTGCACCGCCAACGAGGATATAAACCTTGAACAACCAAATCTGGATTCCCAAATTCATACAAGTACAAAAAAAAAAATTTTTTGGTCCCAAGCTACCGAAAGAAGATTAAAATGCCCTTTTGATTAAATTGAAGTAATGGTATAACTTCGCAGTGGTGTAGATCTAAAATTATGACCAGACAAAAAGAGAGAAATTCCAGAGAGAAATTCCAAAAAAGAGAAAGGACAAAAGGACAAAGGCCCCCTTGATTTCCTGCATAAGCTCGGTCGTCCACATGCAGGTGATCACAAGGGGATGAGGCTGAGATTCAGGTCGGCCCATTTTGCTAATTTTTTTTTTCTCCGTATTACGCTTTTATATATTATTATTATTTTTATGTAAAATATGTATATAGTACATAAAAGGGCTATGGGCCCACGTGCTTGTTTCTGCATGGAAGCCCAGAAACAAGCCACGATCCCCCTCGCTTAGAGTTCTAGGGTTTGGAATAGGTCAGCTGGGATTTTCAGATTTTCAGTCTTCCCTCTCTTGCGGGTCCCAACTCCACCATCCTGTAATCAGTTGGCCCCACTGCTCCTCGTGGTATGTTTCTTCTTCTAGTTGCACATCTTGTCCACTACGTCATGCAGGATTGTCTGCTACTTTGTACTGAATTAAAGGGTATTTTTATCATTCAAACATATATATATATAATATAGACTCGAGTATAAAATCTCTCCTTCTCTGTACTAATCAGTCTTTTCTTACCACACCATTTTGAATGACTCATTGTTTCTTCATAGAATCAATTAGGATTATGGGGTTTGACTCCTCTATCATGACTCAATTTTATTACATATAAATAAATTTTCTTTTTTTTCTAAACAAACGGGTGTCACTTGTCAGCAAAATTTGGATTTGATCCTTCATTACGTTTAAATATATCGACTAAAAGGTCATGGAATAATATATTAGCCAGAAGAAGTAAAGAAAAGATTGAAGAGGGTGAGGCGCAATGACAAGGGGAAGGGGGAGGAGCTGTTAGAACGCTTTTGTTATCAAGCGAGCGCAACGCATCATTCTCCCATTCCAGTTCACTCTTATCTTGTGTGAACTCAACTGAAGGGATGACGTCCACCAAACACCAGTGACCTTTGCTTCCTCAAATCATGACATCTGGCCTTTTGCGGATGGATTAATTCATCAGCAGACATTAGCAAATGGAAACCACTTTCAATGGGCCCCTATGCTACTCTCTGCATGAGATAAAATCCAAGCAAAATGTTATAATATACAACCTTTTTGCCCTTTTTCATGATTCCAGAAGACTAGTCCAGCCTTCTGAGAAAAGTAAATCACATGCAATTATCATCAGTTTTTTGAGCCCCGGTTTTCCTTTACATATTCTTTCCACGTTATCGTCAAATTCTATGTAATTATTTCTTGCTGATAATGCAATCTAAACGCATGTCTAATTAAAAAAATCATAATAATTGAAAATTTTATTAAATTGTTTAAAAAATTTAAATAACTTTTTTATTACGTTGAACTAAATTTTTATATTTTTATTTTCAAACAAATAAATTTTTATAACTAATGATTGACTAATTATAATTAATTAAAATATCACTTATTATTTTTTACTCACGTGATCTTGACTTTAAAGGTAAAAATACCTCATGGTCATGTCATAATATTCTATCAGCATAGCACATTATCATTTTATGTCAACGGTGTAACGTCAACGTCACGTAGTATAGAATAATAAGAGGCATTTTTACTAGTAATAATTATTCAATAATTAATTATAAAAATTTATTTTATTTGAAATAAAAGTACATGAGTTTAATAGAAGATAATAAAAAATAAATATTTATTTAACTTTTTTTAAACAATTCAAGGACATTTTTAACTATTATATAAAAAAAATAAAAAGATTTTAGAAATCTTTTGTAATGAGGCACAATATTTCTCTACGGGGCACATGGTATGCTTTGCAGCATAATACAACAAAATCGAATCATGTTAATCACCTGATTAATACACCCCCATATACATGTTGGCAAGAAGTTCGCATTTGACTTTCATAATTCCGTTAATAATATGATTATATAATAAGGCTAATTAATGATTTGGGTTTTAGGTGTATGGTCAAATTAGCTTCATGGTTATAAATGACTAAACTCGTCACCTTCTCAAAAGACTCATTAATTAATTGGCATTACTAATTCATTGTCCATACCATGTGATTTGGCTGTATACCACATTTTTGGGCACTTTTTGGCTATTAAGTTAGCTTTGAAAAACATTCCGTAAAGGGTGTCTACTTAATTAACTCAAATGTTGAATATGAGTATACTTAATTAAATCAATTAATGACAAAGTTGTTAGGTATCGGAAAACATTCCATATCAGGAGCAGATGGTTGTGTAATTATGAGGCTGTGGTCTTCAAAATTTTTGAAAGATTTTATATATTATATATTTAAAATATTAATTCATATCATTAATATAAATATATGATAAAAAAACTAGTAAAAATAAAAAAGTCAAAAAATTATCACTTGATTAATATATTAATTTATCTTGTTTTAGTTTTTTCGATTTCTACAATAATTACAAAAAGAGCTTTTCACAAGATTTCATAACAAAATGATAATAGTTTTTTTATAATTAATTTAATTATTTATATTAAAAAAGATAACACTAGTCTTTTCAGTACATATTAAGAACTTTTTGTTGGTATACATGCCTATAAAGATTCTTTAAATTTTAGATTATTTAGACTTCATGTGGTTGATATTTTTATTTATTATTCATTTTTTACAAAAAAAGTAAAAATATTAATCAAACAGAGTTTTAAAAACGTAATCCATTCTATTTTAAAATTCGAGTAGGTAAGTAACAATTTATCAAAAATCAATGGTTCCACATAAATAGGAAACAAAGTGAACGGGATGATGAATGTATATTTAGTACTATGTTCTAATTAATTAATGACAAAGCAAAACTAATCTAACCATCAACTGACAAAAATGTCCTCGGCATCAAATGAAAGTTTAAGCTCGAGATGTCATGGCCTTGCATGCGTTGCAACAGCTTAGGGAGTGAAACCATGTGACATTGAACAGCTTTTGTCTTTAACCTCCACCAGAGCAACCCAAGGAGCAATTACGTCATCAGAAAAACCCCACGTGAAGATACATTCACGAATGTCAACTTCGTTATTCTGCTCAAATCCAAGGGGTTTCTTATAACTCAGCATGCATATAAGCCCCATTCTCTCCTCTGTTTAGCCCTCAGCAACTTGAAGGTGCATCTCTCTGTTTTGTTTTCTGCATCTCTCTGTTTTGTTTTCTTTCTTTCTCTTAGAAAGTACACTAAGACTTAACAGCAATGCGAGGGGTCATCTTAGTGTCGGTGCTCCTTTGCGCCACCTGCCATCTCGCCCTTTCCGCAACCAATGGCACCGCGGAGAGGAACGGCACTGTGGCAGACGGTAAGAATACTCGTGCATGCATATCTGTTTATATACACGAAAATATGTATATATACACATGTATACTTACCACGAACTTTTAAATTTGTTACTATGGTTCTTAACAGCTTGAGCTTTTCAGAAAAATAGTTTGTCTTTTAGTATGAAATTAGAGCTTTCTTTTTGAAAAAAAAAAAAAATTTCTCTTTTCGTCTCTTCGTTTTTGCTTTGGAGAGAGGTTGTAGTACGGGCTAAGAAACCTTAATGACAACACCATGTTTATGGTTTTTATATTAAATTGCTTGCTTGGTTGATCACCATGTGTTCTGGTTTAAGCAGATGCTCTTAGCTGGTTGCTTTGCTTGGGTCCAAAATCTTCTTCTTAAATGCTTTCAACCTGTTGTTGCTTACGCCTCTTGACCGCCTTTGAGCAGAATTCAGAGGAATATAGGGATGGAAATTGATATTTTTGGTTGGTACAAGAAATCTTATTAAGTTAGTATGCTTAGTTGTTGCATATTAATTTGTCATATATAAAACCACAAGACAATTCCAGCTAGGATTTGAAAGATCAAGCGTAGGTCGAGAATGACCAGTATGACATTACTATTATGATATTTTTGTTCTTTGTGGAGGGTATTTTGAGGTCATTTGGATGTGATGACTCAAAATTCATGACTATGGTCTAGCTACAGGGTTTTCAGGGAAATTTTGCAGAAATCCTCAAAAATAGAAAATCTTTTTACCTAAGCAAGGCCCGGTTTAATCAACCTATTTGATATGTAGTAGCAGATTATTTGGAACGGTCGTGATAAATTCTGGTGATGGACCACGGATCGGCTTGAGCTGGAGTTTGCACATGATGCATGTTAAAATGCAGTATTAGCATCAATGGTTGCAAGCAGTACATAGCTTGTTATAGCCTTATAGTTTACTATTTTTAGCAAACATGCCAAAAGTTTGCTGAACAAGTTTCTGTTTTTTTATTTCCTTTGGTTTTGAATGAAGACATTTTCACTTTCAATATACTGAATACTCACTCAAACATCTTTCTTCTATAACTCTATCTGTTCTTTTGGGGACCACTAAGATTCATGATTGAAGAAACTATAATAAAGTGAGCTCTTGAAGTCTGATTCCATATTCAATTTTGCTGTATAGCAAGCATGGAAGAATGGGAGGTTGGGTTTAATGTTTTGTCTTTCTATGATGATTGAATCCAGGGCTACTAGATAATGGAAACTTTGAGCGCGCCCCAAATGCAACAAACATGAAGGGAACCGTGGTTGTGGGGCGGTACGCAATACCAGGATGGATAAATGAGGGCTTTGTTGAATACATAAAGTCTGGGCAAAAGCAAGGGGACATGTTGCTGGTGGTGCCCGAGGGGGCGTATGCAGTTAGGCTAGGAAACGACGCATCCATCAAGCAGGCTATAAAGGTGATCGTAGGGCTGTACTACTCCATCACATTCAGTGCAGCTCGGACTTGTGCTCAAGAGGAGAGGTTGAACGTCACGGTGGCACCGGATTCCGGTGTGCTGCCTATCCAAACGGTGTATAGCAGCAACGGTTGGGACAGTTATGCATGGGCATTCAAAGCAATAGCTGCTGTAATAGAGTTGATTATTCATAATACAGGAAAGGAGGAAGATCCAGCTTGCGGACCCCTCATTGATGCTGTTGCTATCAAGGCTTTATATCCTCCCAGAGCAACCAACAGTAAGTCTTCTTTTCACCTTGAATTACTGTGTGTCTTAAGTTAGACCTGATTGAAATTTGGTTTTTCACCCGGGGGAATTCACATATATACAAATTTGATAGCGGTCTTTTTCTGCTCATCTTTTTTGTGGGACATGGAGCAACTGGCAAAAGTAAATGTTGTACGTTGTATGGGCTACAATGATGAGGGAGACTGACCAAATTATAGGTCATTCCTGCTGGAGGAATCTATGTTAATGTTAGGAAGTGCTCGGTATACGGCATTTTCAAAACAAAACTTCCCTTCATTTGGTTAATCAGGACTAGTGCATTTAGCACTCTGATTCTGTTAATTGATGTGTAGAAATCCGGTTAGAAACTGTGGTGTAGCTTTCCCCTTTCCTTAAAGCCATCGTTCAGGGTGAAAATAGGATTAACTTTTATGTAATTCACACATCATTAATAACATTAAATTATTTCATGGTGATGTTGCCAAAATGACAGTGGTGAAAATTTGACAGAAGAGGAGCGAAATTTGAATTTGAGATATTGCTATAACAACAACAGTGTGGCCACCGGTTTCAAGTTATGATTCAGCCAGCTGATCAAACAGACAATTCCATCTAGAAACTAGTGCAGTACCTACCACCTCGGTCCCAGTTCAAATGACATTGAATGCTATTCTTTCACTATAAATAAATTAATTTTGGTTTTAACATAGAAATTAATATTAATTAAGACTGTTAGTAATGACGACTAATTTGGCAATTTAATTTTCTATTTCTGCAGAGAACATACTGAAAAATGCAGGTTTCGAAGAAGGTGCGTATATATTCCCCAACACTCCATGGGGTGTCCTAATCCCACCCAACATCGAAGATGATCACTCTCCTCTCCCTGGATGGATGGTCGAATCCCTCAAGGCCGTCAAGTACATCGACTCAGACCATTACTTTGTGCCTCAAGGGCGAAGAGCAGTGGAGCTAGTCGCTGGGAAAGAGAGCGCTATTGCTCAAGTAGCAAGAACCATCATTGGCAAAACATACACACTCTCCTTCTCCGTCGGGGATGCTAACAATTCTTGTGCAGGTTCTATGGTTGTGGAGGCATTCGCTGGCAAAGACACGCTCAAAGTTCCCTACGAGTCAAAGGGCACAGGTGGATTCAAGCGTGCTGTGCTTACATTCAAGGCTGTTTCCACCAGGACAAGAATCATGTTCCTCAGCACCTTTTACACTATGAGGAGTGATGACTTCTCTTCTCTATGCGGCCCTGTCGTTGACGATGTGAAGTTATTGAGTGTCCGTAAACCTTGATCACGATCAACCTCTCTCAAGGCTGTTGATGAAGCAAGTCGGATATGGCCTCGATCCGGATATATCCAATCTTTTGCTATACTACGAATGTTTTCTTTTCCATTTTTGGGCATGGCATGGCATGGCAAATCAAGGGTTTTCGTGTGAGCTTTAGCATATTAATCCAACAAAATAAGAGTATATATATATATATATATATATACTATATCAGGATAGCATACTAGTGTGATTTTATTACGTGTTTATGTATTTTAGCATAATAAATGATAAAAAAATTATTAACTATTCATTTCTGCGTTTTTCTAAATTATATTGATAAAATGATTTTCTAAGTCAAATGTATATTTTAGTTATAACAAATTAGTAAACCATAATATAAGCAATTATGAATTGTGACTGAATAAAGAAAAAAGATTATACAGCACTTGAACATTGGGTTCATTAATTGGCACATAATCTTTACCTTTAGAATAAAATTCAAATCTCTTTTTTCTCAATTAAAAAAAATTACAAATATGTGACAAAACAAGGATCTGAAAATTATGAAATCCGTTAGAAATACACTACTTCTTAAAACATAATTGTAATGAACTAAATCGAAAAGTAATTTTGCAATAAGCCCCATCTCCATCCATTTACACACCAGGAATGACTTTCTTCTCCAAGAAAAAAAAACACACAAACTCTAAAATATTTTTAATCAATATATATATAATGAGGAGAGATGAAGTTACATCGGTGTAAAACTAATCAAGTTTTACACTTTTTTATACCTTCATGTATGATTATACATGTTAATAAATTAACAAATTATTTTTAATGACAGATCCCACTGGAACAAAAAAAAAAAACATGAGAGGGAGAGTGCCAGCGCTGGAATAAGGACCGGGATGGTGGACAGGGCTACCAATCAGGACATCAAAGGGAGGACTGGAAGGCTATGCTTCACACCGTTTATGTCAATGACCTCAGTATAAGGCTCATCTGGAAAGCTGTATATGAGGTTTTCAGCTAATTCGGTAAGGTCATGGAAGTGTACATCCAAGTTCAAAAGGGAAGAAGACAGGTGAAGGATTATGCCTCTGCATTCATTAGATACAAGGAGCTAGCTGAAATGAATGCTGCTACACTGAGAGGGAATAACAGGGTAATCCACAGTAGATGTATTGTGGTGAAAAGAGCTAGCTTGGCAGGATTGGTAGTCAGAATAGCTCTCAGGTGAGAAGGGGCATGGAAAGAGAAGGAGCTAGAGACAAACGTTACTCTTTCTACAAGGAGGTGCTAGCTAGTTATACATGGATGCTTAACAGCCGGCAATGGTGAGAACATGCCAAAAAGAGTAGCAAATGTGGTACTCCCAACTGCCAACAGAACGACTTGAAAGGTGACAGTGATGGGCAGTGTGAAGTAAGTGGTCATGAGGGGAAGCAGCTGACCTTCAACAGGACCTTACCTCAAGCGGATATGGACAGGCTAAATCGGTCTGTAATGGAGGCTACACAAAAGTGTAAATTATGAGATGGGTACAAGAGGCACTAGTGCGTAAAGAAATACTGGCAGGGGGCCTCAATGTGGCTCTGATTTCTGTTAATGAAGGGGAAATGGTGGAGTTACTGAAGAACTATAAGGAGGTTTTTGTTGAAAGATTTGAATGTTTGTACCCAAAAGAGAAGCCACTGCAAAACTCAACAAAACTATACATTGCCAACTCCAATTGCATTTCCAGCCAGTCCGGAACCCCCACACTATCATGCATCCATAGCCACCATAAACCAAAGGTAACTTTCTCTCTGCATCCTCAAATGCATGGCAGTCCAACATGCCTTGTCTCTTTGCAGCTGACAGCTATTTCTCAATACTTTCCCAGCTGGATTGAAACATGGAACGCTTTGAAGCAATAATTTGCCGGTTATTTAAGCACAAGAAACTCCAGAAAGAGAAGTTTGCCCCTTAGCTTTTCCATTTATAAGAATATCATAAGTAGCGGCATCAGGTACGAGACCTCTATCAAGCATTTCATTATGCAATCTCAAAGCCTCTTCTAAATTCCCTTCCTTGAACTGTCCAGCAATCAAAGTATTATAAATAAGAACACTAGGAGTCATACCCTTTCTGTCCATCTCTTCTAAAATCTTGCGAGCATTCTCAAGCTGTCCTTTATTACAAAGACCATTTAGCAGAACAGTATAAGTGATTATATCAGGCTCAATGCCCTTGGCAAGCATCTCTGAGTAAAGATCAAATGCAAAGAGTAATTTACCCTCTCTCAACAATCCATCAATCAGTGTAGTGTATGTTTGCAGATCACAAAGAATTCCCTCATTTATCATTTTCTTGTGCAAGTCAAGAGCAGCTTCCATGTTATTTACATTCCTAAACCCACGAATCATGCTGTTATAAACAATCACATTGGGAGATAACCCAACTTGTTGGAGTTCAGAGAAAAGCTCACATGCTCTGTCCATGTCTTGCTTCTTGCAAAACCCATCAATGAGGGCACTGAAAGCAGGAACATCCAATCGAAGACCCTTGCTTTTCATCTCATATTGCATTTTCAGCGCAAGATCAATGTTATGGCTTTTGCAAAACCCATTAATCAAGGTGGTGTAGGTGACAACATTGGGAGAAAGCCCACTTTCACACATTTCTCTGTAAACTGCCAAAGCAGAGTTCATGGCACCCTCCTTAACAAACCCATTAATAATGCTATTGTATGTCAAACATATAGGGATAAAACCCTTATCAACAAACTTCTTCAGCATATCCCTTGCCTCAGATGTACGACCAACTTTGGCCAAACCATTAATGATTATGTTGAATGTGAAGTCTGAGGGAGTAATATTCACGCCCACCATTTCATCAAAAACATCTAAGGCCTGTTCAGCATTACCTTTTTTGAAATGCCCATCCATTAATATGGTATACGTGATGACAGTAGGTTTAATGCCCCGTTCAAGCATCTCTGAAAAGACAGTATGTGCCATATCCATATTCCCTGCTCTACAGTGGGCAAGTATCATGTTATTGTAAGAAGCATAAGTAGGTACCACGCCATTATCCTCCATTCTCTGCCATAAACTGTGAGCTTCATTTACCTTACCATCATTACAGAAATGGTATAAGAGAACATTATATGTAAAAACATTGGCAATGCCAGACTCAACTGCCTCATCAAACAAATTGGATGCCTCTTTCAATGAGCAAGCTTCTAAGAATCCACGAATCAAGGAATTCACATTAAAAACGGTAGGTTGAATATCCATGAGTTTCATTTCTGTATAAAGCTCATATGCCTTTTTCACATTCTGCTTCCTACAACACCATTCAATCAGAACTGCATAGGTAACCTTGTTAGGAGTTAGCCCATCCTCCTTAATCTTATTAAACAGATATAAAGCACTACCAATATCACCTTGCTTGCAATATCCCTTCATTAAGCTAGTAGCAACCACCAAATTCAACTGCTTCCCACAACTCAACATCTCATCTTTGAGCCTCAACGCCTCTGCCAAATTTCCCTGCTTCACAAATGCCCCAATAACAGTTGTAAACGTACCCTCAGAAGGAACCCATCCCCTATCCCTCATTTCCCTCAATAACCCTCCAGCCATATTCAAATCAGGTTTCTGGCAAGAAGCCTGAATAGCAATACTATAAACTGCAGCATCAAGTTCCGTCCCTCTAGCCTTAGCCTCCTTGAAAAACTCCTCTGCTTCCCAACGCTTCCCATCTTTCAAAAATGCACGCATCATCAAAAGAACTGTAACACGATCACCTCTAACTCCTATGGAAACCATCTTATCATACAACTCCCTAGCTTTATCGATCAAATTCCCCCTAACCAATGCTGTTAAAAGAATATTCATAAAGGGTAACATAGGAACTATATCATGCTCAATCATTCCATTGAAACAATCCACAGCATCATCAATCCTAACTCTAACATAACTATTCAACAAGTAATTAAAAACCCGCGAATCCAACTCAAAATCAAACCTTTTCGCTATATCGATCAAGTGATCTAAAAAAACAATAGGGGTAGGTCCTGAATCGCCTGCAACAAATCTATTAAGCAAATATTTAACTTGTTTATTAGTCTGTTGGGATCCTACCAAAATGTGAAGCAGAACGCAAAACACATCGATGCTTCGGACAAAACCCCGCTTATTTTCGACAAAACGGAAGTACTTCAAAGCCGATTCCGGATTGTTTCTGTGGATCAGAAGAGTGTTGATAACATGGGTTCGGGTCAAGCTTGTATCTTGTGTTAAGGATGGTGTTAAACGGGGGTCTTTGGGTGTGGGCGGGATAAGGCTTCCGGGACTGTCGGAATCTGAAATGGATTTACTCGGACAGTGGGAATCTGAGGTGACTTTCTCAAGAAAATTAGTGTTTGGGTTGGGATTCCCGGGAAGTGGTGTTTGTGGGTTAGAGCAGAGGTATTTGGGGCTTGGAAAAGAACGGAGAAGAAAAGGTGAGATGGATGAAGAATTTTTCAGTGGAGCCCTCATTTCGCTCTGGGTTTTGCCTTCGCTCGGCAGAGAAGAGAGGCAGAGCTCGTGTCAAAACCCTTGAGAGGTTAAACCCTGAATTTGAATCGGAAGTGAAAAGTGAAAAACAAGGGGAGAAACTATGGATTGAGCTGGGCTCTTTCTAGTTTATGGCGTCGGCTTTCGGAATTGGGTCAGATACGTCAATGTGAATTGGCTTCGTTTTGACCAGCAAATGGTGGGCCGAAGTTAGTTTTGGTGAGTAGACAAAAATGGCCCCAAATAACGATTCTAGGGAATTTACCCTAAATTGTTGCAGGATCAGGGATTTGAACCAAACCCTTCTCAAGCCGGAGAAAAGAAATTAAAGACTAGTTGAGATCATTTGGGTAAATAAAGAGGTGAATGTATTCTCCTGTTTGAAGAGTATGGGTGTAATTGTGATGCCACCGCAGGGATAATAGATTAATAGTGGTAAGGTGGTGGCATCAATATCCATTAAATGTGCTTAACTAGCAGTGAGCTATATATGGGATCTCCCATATTTCCTTCTTCCATAATCCATATGGTATTGTACCTGCTACGCTGTCTACTTCTCCTCATCTAGTTCAGAGTTATTTTGTCATGCAAAGGATGCTGCAAAAGTGACCTCAAGGCATAGAGATTGTGAATACATAAATAATAGCTCCCCATGCATTCAGTGAATTATTTCTTTGAATAATGACAACTATGAACACTTGCACAAGGAACATACCTATTAACTTTAAGAAATTATAAATTTAAGCTTCAAACAAGTTTATTCGAGGAAACAAAATCTAGTATTGTGCAAAGCATGGGTCACAACAACCTAATGACTATACAAGTTTAGGCTTCATTCATAATTGTGCAAAGCACTGGATCATTCAGGAATGGATTATAATTCTTCATTGACCTTTAGAAAATAGATAGAAACTTGCAGAACTGCTGTTTCATTTACGAGATGACTCAGAAATGTTTACTGAACAACAATAAGTAGCACTTGTTTGCTTATAAACATGCCATGGCAAGTTCTTGCTGGCAAGTTTAAAATTACCTACCATCTATTAAGCCTACATCATTCTACATACAATAAAAAATACAAAAGCTTTTCATCCCTCTAGATATGATGGTTATAATACAATTTCTACATTCCCTTGGACAGACCTCCCTCAGCTAACTTGCCAATTAATTTCCTAAGGGGAACAAATCAGATACAAATAGGACCCACTCAGTCATCAGCTACTAGATTTTCAGACTGGATCTAAGTGGAGCCACAATGCCCTGGCTTAAGAACTTCAGACACTCACCCTTGCAGGGAAAAATGATCTGCATCTGGTGAATGGAGCTCTTCAGCTGAAAATCAGCATGGTTGGGCAAACAGATACTGGAGTAAGGGAGCAACAACAGCTGCACTTAGACTATTTCCCAGCATTGCATAACTACATCAAAAGAAAACAGATAACTCCAATTTGTCAAAACAATACATACATTATCCACAGCAACATTCTTAAAAAGTTAAATACAGTAAAATTTAGTTCAATGAGGAGAAAAACAGTCCTCAAGGATAACATCATACCGCTGTCTAAGGCTTATGTGCTTTGGAAACTGAAAATCCTCTGGAAAAGAATGCAAATTGGCAACCTAAACATTGTAAAAGGAAACTAGTTAGAATTTCTAAAATCTTTTGTAAATGAGAAAATAAAACCAGGGAAATCAATAGATACATCAAAACACACATACCTCCCTTGGTGTAAAATATCTAAGGCACTGCTCCTTTAACGAAGTAGCTTTCCCCTTTCTCTTTGGCTGCACATTGCCCATTCATAAATGTCATGCAAAAAAAGGGCAACACCAAGATAATGTTAAGATTTGCATTAAAGGTAACTGCACGGCAAATAAGATAAGAAACTGCCCTGATGTCTACAATTGTTGGGTCCGCTAATTACATTGAATATTTAGAAGTATATAAAGCAGTTGAGCATGAGCTTTGTATCATCTGATAAGCTGGACATATAGCCTCAACTTTAAGTATACAATGATAGATGTCAGCATTCTAAGAAGGAAACTCTACCTGAACTGTTGCCAAGAGGGAGCCAGTACCTTTCACATATCGATAATAGCTTTTCGTAAAACAACAGCATCGTTTCGAATCCGGGTAGACAATATCTAAATTTCATTAAGGATTACTTTAAGAAGAAAGAGATGATGCTCAGTAAATGCGTTAGAGTTCAAGTGGGCATCAATAAAAATTAAACAATATCGAAAAGATACCCATAGCACTTCCCCACCTCTCAATTAGACTTAATGGAACTACAAACTGATCTATAGAGCTGAAATCAAATGCATCTCCTCCAACAAATTCCTCAGAAGTTTCCAAACCATTTGCAGAAACATCAGTAGTCCCGAAAGAACAGGTCTCCACGTCTACTTGATCACTTGAAGAAGTAAATTCAAGAAACTTCTCTATTGGTTGGCAAGACTCGATCAACTTATCCCAGTTCTCTTGTGATTGATCGTATTCACCAATCACCATGTTCTCATCATTACCAAATAACGGGCTTGGAGACCAAAGAAGCTGGTTATTGAACAGTTGGCACTGAAAAGATAAGGGCTTTCTTTTTGCCTGCAGAAATAAACCAGAAATTACACTAAATTCTTAAGACTAAAAAATTAAAAACTTATCACACCAAAAAAGAAAGAAAGAAAAAAAGAAGATAAAAGGAAACCTAAAGACTTCTCAAGTTTCTAGATAAAAAACCCAAGTTTCTATCAACTATTAATTGGCACCACCTATTAGAACTTGTACAACAGTTCACACAATTTATTACCCATATCAGACTTCTCTCAAAATACTTGTCCTTGGTTTCAGATCTAAGCACACTTACAGATTTATATGCAGGAATATTCAAGTTACGAACAAATTGGCCAATACAAAATAACTGAAGTACTGAACTAAGCTCAAACATGAGTCAAATGAGCTCAATTTGCTTATTGAATTGTGCCATGCTGATATTTGCTGAAAACTTAAGCTATTGAATGGCTGATAGAATATTCTAAATATAAGATATAAATATATATATCTAGAGAGAGAGAGAGAGAGAGACCAAGCAAAAGTAACGTGGCCTAGAATAGGGAACACCAAATTGAAGTGGGCTCAATATAAACTCCTGTGTAACAAAATCAGATTTTGCCAATATTTCAACCATTTTTGCACGAGTATCTGAAGTCTGCAACATTTCCAGAGTGAGAGAGATCAGAAAGTGGAGAAGCAAGTAAAAGACCTCAAATTACAAATTTGGATCATGTCGCAAATGCGTTCTCAAGAACCATACCTCAAATCCAACAACATTTTCCACAAATAGCATAACTGGAGGTTTTAACATGCGTGTTATAAGTTCAAGAATATTAAGAAATGAAAATGCCCGAGCATCAGCAGAGTGTTTTTGAAGACCTAACAAAAAAATAAAAGGGGTTTCCCATGTTCACAGTGCTAATTATCAACTAATCAAAATAATCTATTTAAAGTGTAGTAAGCAACATTAGCAAGCTTCACCTTGTCTAGTGTAGGGTTGGCAAGGAGGGGAAAGAAGCCACACGTGTGCCTTATAGCTGTCAAGATCAGCATCAGTTAGGCTCTGAATGTTTCCCTGTCCCAACCACAATGTTCAGCATAACATAAACAGGTAAAAAAGTAGGAACTTCCATTGTTTGAGTAGCCTAAGACCAAAGCATGGAAACCGAATATGAAAATTTACAGTCAACTATAACCAGAACACAGTGAAAAGGACAAAACTAGATCGATTTTAAAAGAACAACAAGGGAATTTCAAATAAAAAATCATAATTCATAAATATATAAAATCAAGCAAGAAGACCCATCGAGAGGACCTGATAAGGGCGGTGACCGAAATTGTGTTGGTAAACATCATTAGCTCTATCGTTAATATCAAAGGCTTCGACTACTTGAGCGTTGACACCAGCTTTCATTAGCGAATACCTCTAAAACAAAAGTAAATATCTCACTCGCACCCATCAAGTACTAATTCAAAGAACAGAAAAACGATTTAGAATTTTGGGGGTTTTAGGAGGGGTTTTAAGAGATACCAACCATGCCGCCAATGCCGCTGTAGAATTCTAATACTCGCCATGGCTCCTCTGCCCCTCTGCATATACTTTCCGCCATTTCTCTTTCTTCCCCAACACCGCCGCTTTTCTTGTTGGCTTTTTTGGTTTTTTTTTTAAGCTTCCAATCCAAAGTTCGGAGGGGAATTATCAAGGGTGTAACCGTTGGTCAAATATGAGCATGAGATGAAATAACGCAAACGTAACGTCAGGTGTAGTGTATTGTCTAAGATAATTCCCCTCAAGTGTATTAGATTTATATTACTAGGACCATTTTTCAATGACAGTATAAAAATGTCAATGTTCATCAACTATATAAGATATCTAAAATATTTTTTACTATTAAAAATATTATATATAAATAATAAAATAATTAAAACTATATGTATAAAACAAAATTTTCATCCTACAAATATTTATCGTACATAATAAAATTATCTCACATAAACAATTAAAATTACCTTGTCTAATCCTTCCATATGTATCACTTGCTCATAAAGGAGGACAACATCAATTTTGCCATCACTTTTTTTTTATTTATGAAAAAGAAAATCTCCCTCAATCTTTCTAACATTTTGTCAACTTCAATACCGGCATTGTGCAATCTTTTGCAATGAGATTGTGATAATGAAGTTCTAATTGATGAAGATGCTTGCCTCCCCTCTAACATATTCATTAACTTTATTTTCTAAGTGTATGGGCATTTTATTAGTTTCAATTGTTCTCTTCTAACTCTATATCGGCAAAAAATTTTGTGAAATTCCCAATTGTTATATTTTTTTCAACAACCAATATCATTTCATTATACATGTTAATTTTCTTGTTGATGAAAAGTATATACCCTTTTTTTCTAAGTTGGAAGAATCTCTTAAGGCCAGCTACCCTAAGGTTCATATTTAAAATGTATCTATTTCAATTTATTAACAATTATTTTCTAACATATAATATGAAAATATTAATGTTATAATTCAATAAGATATATGTACATATTGTCACTTCATCCTCACATACTTATATAAATGCAATGATCATCTTTTAATTATCATCCCATCAAATCTACTCCTAGATATAATTTTTGTAATTGTATTTCAAGTAATTTTTACGATCCTGAATTGATTCTTCACGTAATTTTGCCTTTACATTGAATTATAAATTTTTCATTAATAACTTTCACCACGCGAGTGTTCAAGAATGACTTAAATCTTTTTGTGATGGTCATTTCCTTTACCAATTGTGATATTATAGTAATGTGGATATATTTAAATTAGAACATTGACATTACGTACACGAAAGTAAAAAGTATGTTCATCTAAATATATTAATAAATACATATATATTCTGATAGACATATGTACATCCAAGCGAATTAATATCTAAATGTATGTTCTGCGATATACACATATGTTAAACTTCACAATCTATGGTGTGATGTGTTGGGATAGACCAGCCATGCATCCTAATGCAATAGAAAATAAAATTACACAACGGAAACAAATAAAACATACAATATCAGTCTTACCCACCCAAGGTCATCTTCAAAGGTCTCTTAATTGTCATCAAGTATTCATACATCAAATATATAATCACAGATCATTACCTTTATTGATAAAGAAAGTTAGATTCCTTATCTAAAGCCCCGAACAGCCTTTTTCATTGACCTCACACCTAACTCGGTTGTAGCAAACCAAAGCTGTCCAAAAGGCTCATGTGCAGCCTCTAGCGAAAATCCACACAATGATTATGAGAAACCCTATGTTAGGGTCGGATTGCTAAGCCTTATGATGTGCTAGCAAAGTAGCATTCATAACACTTTTCTCTAAAGGAAAAAGAAAGAAAAAACGTTTAGCTGAATAGTCAAGAAGAGAATTGATTTTGTCCTTTGTACTCACTAAGGGAGGCATATACTAGTTGGTTGGTTTTTCTTTTCTTTTTCTTCTCATTTGAAATTAGGCTTATAGTAAGGTTTATATACTAAGATTAATTTCAACCTTAATTAGGTTAATTATATAACTTTTATGTAATTACAGATTAATCCAATAACTTAATTAAATAATTTTAATTAAGTCCTTAAAAACTTATAATTCGTTAATCAAATAATGATTACATTAATCGATAACACTAAACGCATATATGTTCTCAATCGATTAAGTCTAAAAGCTTATAAGTCTTTAATTGATTAAGTCCAATTTAATCATCTTTCCCAATTTAATCTCAATAATCACTTTTTTTGTGTGACACTTAAGCTTCCAACATGTTAATAATGGAATTAAATTGTAATCTTAATTAATTTAATTTCATAGACCAAGATTGACATCTAGCAATGTATCATGCCCACCCAAATGTTAGAAGAGTTAAGATGGTTTGACTCAACCTTTTAGTAATCAGTCTCTCAGTGTAATTCATTCTCTCATCGTATATCTCAAAAATGACAAAAGCATGGTACAGTGTCTAGTTTCATGGATCTTCATATCATTCCTGAGGTTAGATCATTAGCTCAATACAGATTTTTGAAACTCTTTTCTATAATCTCCAAGTTGACTTAGCTAAAGACTTTAATAAGCTAATATCAATCAAGAACTATCAAGTATATCCCCTTATTCACTTGGGATGATAATTCCTATCTTGACCACTCATTTGTCTTCATATGCTTCATGTTATTCCCAAAAGTATCTTGATTTGGCACACTTGGTTAGGCACCCATAGGGATGAAATTAAAGGATAGCACTCCACATATAAGACAACTTGGTGTCTCAAGTATAATGAGTATTTACACGACTATCACATAAAAAGTATTACATAGATACTAGAGTGAGATACCATATTCATTTCTTATGTCGGGTCATATTTAGTGAACTTACTTTTCTAAGCAAGCACCTACATCCTAATTCCAAGTATTTTTATACTTCAACCTATGAGACCAGTTGCTTACTTCACAAGTAAGAAACATAGCATGTGTTGTTTTTTAGCATTCTTGATACCTTATCCCAATAATACAATAATTAGACACTATTTAGAGATTATGCTTTGATGCATAAAGATCTCATAATTGCAACCCATTACAATTCTCTTGCCAGACATGTTAATCTCATACACATCATCCAATTAGACTTATAACCCATTATAATTAATGTCTTATTGATGAAGGAAAAACTTTTAATCATTCAATATGAATGATATCGTTGCATGATTAGAACCAAGTCTTAACCAATCTCAATTGACTGCAGGACTCATTCCAACAATCTCCTACTAGCACAAAATCAATTGCTACCTCATCATTTGTAGGTTAATCCATCTAGCACTCATGTCTTTATGAAGACTCGCTTGTACCCTTCAACGTGGTTAATTGTTTTTATTTTTGTAATGTCATAACATATTATCATTTTATTATATTTAGATCCAATGAAACCTAGTTCTAAAAGTATGGCTCTATTATTACGATCTAAATATCCTCCTATTTGAGCCTTCAATAGGATGTATATGATTTTGTTTATTTATACGTATACGTTTTTGTCAGATCGAGTTGTGCCACTTGCCCTTTAAATTTTATAATTTCTTTGCATACACATTGCATCCTATGCAATTATATTACCAAAGAATCGGTTTCACTCCCACTAACCTTTTTATGTGTATGAGATAAGTACACTTGTATTTTTTTATCAAATCTAACTCTTTAGATCACCTTTGATAGAACAAGGTGTAAAACCTCAACATAGATCGTATTTAGTAAATTCATCTCATATGAATAATACATCTCAATATATCCTACTAAATCCACAGAGTTCTCATACATTTAATTATATTGATTATGCATCTCTATGCAAAATCATAAGTGTTAAATTCTAATGTAACATAGTAATACTGATAAACTATTTTCTTATTGTCATCATTCTCCCACTAAATTCCAAGATCCTTTGTGAAAGTAATATTTAAATTATTTTGAATATTTCATGATGTTACATTCATACATCTCAATGTATATTTGGAATCATATCATTATGTAGTATTATTATAGGTTTTATGTATTGGAGAAGCATGGACCAAATCATATCACTATATTTTGTTTTCTTTTGCTTTTAATAAACATCTCTATGTTTTATTCATAAGAAAATTTCATCTTTATACAAAACAATTTTCATTCCATTTGATCAATTAATCATAAATCTTAATTGAATAATATTCATTTTAATCAAACTAATTTGATATCAATCGCAATTTGTAATTGATCAAACACTGTTGCAAGGAAAAATATGAAATGTGGATAATGAAACAAAACATAATTATTCCAAATAATTTTTAGACATGAAATGTTAAAACTTTAACTTCCAAATGCTAAATATAAATGTTTCTCACCACAAGAAAACAGCTTTTCTCCGACGAAAAAAATTTCGTTGGAAATTTTCAACGGATTTCTAACGGAATTTGAGCAAAAAGTTATCTTAATTTTTCCGACGGATTTTTAACGGAATTTTTTCAACGAAAATCTGTTGAAGAATTTTTTGACCCTAAAAAAAAATTTCACCCACCACCTATTCCGACGGATTTTCCAATGGATTTCCGTTGGAATTTTCCAACGGAAAACTATCTGTTGGAAATCTGTCGAAAAGTTAAAGGACTCAAAAAATTTTAAAGCCCACTAAATTTTTCAACGGAATTTTTCGTTAGAAATAATATTTTTTTTAATTTTTTCCCAAAAATATTTTATACATTTTATAAATATTATTAATCTTTTATAAAAAATGATATTAATAAAAGCAAATATATACATATTGAAGTTTATAATATTTAAAAGTTTAAGTATGTTTTCCTTTGATTATTTTTATACATTTTTTAAAACTTTATTGAATCATACATTATAAATTAATAATTCAAAATTCATTAATTTTATAACATTAAAAAAT